>NC_087200.1:210686411-210696411 GCF_015104395.2 Macrobrachium nipponense
ACTAAGATTGTTAATGCGGATGGTTCTCACCGAGCCATTTGGGATGAAGCTGCAGGTCATACACTCATTTTCACCCTGACTTCCATCCATCCACTACAATTGAATGCCCTCAAAAATCCTAATTCACTTCTTGGGTCAACAGGAAACGGAATCATGACGTTTCTCTCAGTGGGCTCTCTATCTCTCTCTCTCTCTCTTTCTCTCTCTCTCTCACCGAAATATTTGTGAACTATTTAATTAACAATTCTGAAAATGACACTTGATATTACTTTTTTTTCAGAAATGTTTAATCATACCAGAAAACACTTTCAGGAAAAGGGAACAGAATTCACAGTCCCAAAGTGAATGATAAAATGAACACATTTTCCGAAGCTAAAGTTTAGGCTTTGATAACGAAAACTCGTATCCTAAATTATTTGGGATTTGGCTACCTGAAAACATTCTAAGCATCATATCGTAAAATTTGATGAGATTTCACGCGTTACTTCTCGTTAAAAAGGTCATTAAATCAGTTATTTGCTTGGCTTGAAATAGTAGATCTTCAATAACATTAAACTAATAATCTTATTACTGACAAAACAACGCGGAAGTTTCGAATTAAACAACTTACCTTGAAGAGAAAATTATAAAAATAACGGAGAAATAAGTTTCTAGAATGAAAATCCAACATAACAACTAATGCATTAAGTACACGCCCCAAAAATAGTGATTGTATATCCTCTCCACAACTCTAAAAGTCTCCTTCACAGCACAAAAGCAATAAGAACTCTGATCCGAAACCTGATGTGACCTCAGGAAAGGTTCCGACCTCCAAAGGTTACAACAACGAGCAAAAGACCTTTCAGGTGACACTTGGAAGACAGTAGAAATGTATGCATGCAATTTGATTATCATCATCATTATCATCATCATCTTCTTCTTCTTCTTATTCTGCTTCTTCTTTTCTTTTTAAAATTTCGCTTGGTTTCATTTTGTTTTCATATTGGATTAATTAAACTGGTTTTTGTTAAAGATAAGCTTAGCGAAAGTTTGATGGTACAGGTCATGTATACCTACTACATATGAAGGAAACTGCCAGTTCTTGGTGTATGTACCCTCCATTGGCAAAACTAAATACAGGAATAAATAAATAAATAGATAAATAAATAAAATACATTATTTTAGTAAGGTCTCAATTTCGTTCACAGCAATGCTTTGTATCCATATTATTATCATAATATGGATACAAAGCATAATAATAAAATAAATGTATGGCAAAAGAAAACTAAAAAGTACAAATATAGAAATAATCGAGAAAATTAACATGATTTTTTGGTTATATTTTGGGAGAATATTTCTGTCCATAACACTGTGATAATTACCTGGATTGACTGTGATTTCAACAAAAAAGATCACCGCGTATTTCTCATCCAATTGCCTCAGCCGGCGGTAGAGAAAGGTCAATATACAAGAATAATTCATTTAATTGTGTTCGAGAGCCACCAGTAGTTCTGTGTTTTCCAAAAATGAGTAAAAAAATCTAGTCCATATAAGTCCAATTATAGTAAATGCCCAGTAACTGGCCATCAAAACATGATTATTAATGCATATGAATGACATATCATAAATTAAGATTCAAATAAATCGAAAATGGAATATATCCAATGTCGCAGTGTTTGAAATCGACAATAAAAGATTAATAGACCGGCTTCTATGATTTGTTAATTTCAATCGGCAACTGAAAGCCACAAAAGAGAATCACCAGAACTCGAGAACTGAATAATTATCCAGATGAATTGATGTATAATTCAACCATAACGGGGTGTTATTGTAAAATGAATGGCAGGCTGAATAACGAGCTTAGTATAACGGTTGACAGGATTATTTTAAATTAGGATATGAACAATATGCGTGCATACATGCAAATTGCAAACATATATACACGCACATTTCCATTCATACATAGATGCATATGAATTATCTATATCACAAGGTATTTTCCAGTTTACCTGAAGCAGTGGAGGCAAGAGATCTTGTACTTAGAAGTCTACTTATAATAACAAAGGGTATATTTAATACCTAACTATTTATGGTTGAAGAGGAACTGAAATGAATGATTCAACATAATTCAAAGACCACTGTTATTGCTTCCAGAGCCCGAGTTTGTAGAGAGAAAATTTTCCACTCAATAAACACCTTTTCAACTGACCTTCCCTTCTGGGCTGCGTTAGGGAAAGCAATAAAGACCGGTCCTGTACCCAGACGCTAATATCGCTACTCTATTTTATTTGCTTCTCTGGGAACAATGTGATTTGACTCCGGGTTAGCGTCTGGGTTGCCATGGCAACGGGACAGGTTTGGGAAGGTTAGTTAGATACGAGTTGTTATTTCCCCAGTTGATGTTTAGAGAGAGAGAGAGAGAGAGAGAGAGAGAGAGAGAGAGAGAGAGAGAGAGAGGTTACATTGTATCTGTTGGGGAAAGTAAACGAAATAATGGAATCTCAATATTCACAACACAACACTTTTTGCATAAATGAAAAAGAAAATTGATACCTATAGATAGATAGATAGAGAGTTAGATAGATAGATAGAGAGATAGGTAGATAGATAGATATAAATATAATGCTCATCACTCTTCATTCACTTATTTAGTTACCCAGTAATGAGATTCACTCCATATACTGTAAGTAAATTTTATTGGCTGAAGAGGACCATAATGCAAACGGTCGAAAGCTCCCTGTTTTTAAACTTTTTCTCTTTTAACTCATCTTAACTCAGGTCATTAAAGATCATTATTACAGATTTATGTTAGAGCTAGCTAAAACCCAAAGCTAAATTTCACAATCATTATTGTGAGCATCTCTCGTCTTCTGTTAGTCCTGACATGACCTCATTAAAATTCATGGGAAATGGTGAAGAGAGTGACACAGTGTTCCAGTCATGATGTAGAAATGATTCAATTTGTTTTCGAAAACCTAAATTTTACATTTTATCGGTAGGATACTTAGCACACAATATTTGTGGCTCTTCAGAACTCGTGAAATGTAATTTTTCTTTGGACGAAATTCTGGCCAGCTGTCGAACTTCATTTAGAAAAGAGGACAATAATTTTCATTTCCACTAATGCATAATGATAATGAAATGAAACCGCTGAGTTCCATGAACTTCCTTGAGTGACCAAAAGTAACTGGAATTAGAACGAGCTCCTTGGTAGAAGAATTTCCAGATCAAGCCGTATTTCCAGGTGGCTGGAAACCGCCGAGTTCCCATGAACTTTCTCAAATGACCCAAACCACTCGCAGGCTGCAGCTAGTTACCGAATCCTCAATATAGACAGAAGTCTAAAAGAGAGCAGACAAAGACACTCATCCCAACGGCAAAATCGGAAACAGAAAAAAACAACTTGTTGCTCCGCCTAATTGTAATCGTTTCTTTATTCTGGGAGAAGGACTGTGGTATGTCATTACCTGTTCTCCAGGAGACGAGTTTAAATTGGGCTTTGTGCTATGTTGTTGGTCCGCCTTACATGTAAAACCTACGGTTGTGGCTTAATGACGTCACTGTTTTTCTATTTTGTATGGATAGCGAAACCAAAAATAGCTCTTCTTCTAATATTTAAAATGGTCTTATAACAGTCAGATAAGATGACAGCATGCTGCTTTTATGCAAACCACAAATCAGCAGCCAGCCACGTCCTAAAACCATTCTTAATTAGCGTACAATGTTAAAAAAAAGACATCAATGTAGGTAAAACAAATACATTGTATAACGCAGATGTTGAGTATTTTTAGAAATTGCAGAGCGAGAAAAACTAGGAATGAGAAATGTAAAGATAAGTTACTCTGGTGTTAGTTCATCTTTGCCAACATATTCGAAAGCTTTGAGTGATTATCACAAAAGTTCAGTCATTGTTCATAGCTACAAAGGTGAATCATTATCATCATATTATATATATATATATATATATATTATATATATATATATATATATATATATATATATATATATATATATAGATATATATATATATATAATATATATATATTATATATATATATATATATATATATATATATGTGTGTGTGTGTGTGTGTGTGTGTGTGTGTGTGTGTGTGTGTGTGTGTGTATGTGAGTGCATAGCACAAACTATAATCTTAGCCTTCAACTATAACATGTCAAAGACGCAAATGAATTTTGTGAACTATCTTTTGAAAACCTTTTTTTGACAGATATTACCAAACAATAAAAAAAAACTGGATTTTCATCCTATGTTGATGATCATAAAAACCGGTTGATATTCCCCCCGCCATTTATGTATGACAGCGCCCTTATATGATTGATCAACGAGCCCTTCAACACAAATCACAGTTAATACAAATCTAAATCATTATTTTACCAAAAGAAATAAAGTTTTCGTTATAGCATAATAATAATTAAAAACTACGATGCTTTGATGTTTCGATTAACTGTTCTTGCTGAAAAATAAAAAATAAAACTTCTGATATTGCTTTGCAAAGAAAACTTCAAATAACATCAAGTTATAAAGCAGATGCAGCTACCTTGACATCGAACAAGTTATCAACAAATAGCAACAAATTCAAAGGGCACGGCATTATGCACAGCTTTTCGACCCTTTAAAGGGACAATGAACGAGTCTCCATATCCTGAAGAGCTGTTCATTTAAGGAGAGATATTATGATTATTTGGGTGTGTTCTGATGCGTCACAAGAAGGGCAGAAAACTCTCACATACTTATTTATAATTTGCAGCATTCTGCCATTATGTAAGAAAGGATCGAAGTCTTCTCTTTTAAAGATATGTGAGAGAGAGAGAGAGAGAGAGAGAGAGAGAGAGAGAGAGAGAGAGAGAGAGAGAGAGAGAGAGAGAGGCTACCTTGTAAAGACATCCCGTAATTCGACAAAAATAACTGGGCTGAAATTTCCTAATTCTGCGCCACCTACTATAAGATTCAGGGCCTCTGTAACACTGTTTTTTCGCAATAACTTTTTATCTATGCATTTCATAAATATAACGCTTATTCAGAATACATATTATATCACCACAAAAATTTTGAGTGTATTCTGCACTACGTAGGTTGAATAAATTTGGTACTTATAATGTAAAAGTGACCTTTTTTGAAGACGGGCCAACTTACTCAGAGAAAAGGTTTCGAAAGCACTCGTTACGTAACTTATGACAGCATTTCGTCCCTCTTTCTCGATGGATGATTGGCTATACGTAACGAAGGCTAAACCTCTGGCAACAATGACATAAAAATTTAAATACAAGCAAAGCAGTACACCTTTATGAACTCTGGAACCTCTCCACTGATAATTGTCATAATGAACAAACCAACAAAATATGTTAATAAATACAAAAACACTTCGATTATTAGTCTAACTCCCAAAATAAGTTTCAAAAGAAATTACAGTCTACTTTATAGGTTACAATCAGATTGACAAGATGTAGGGAATAATTGGTAATTATCAAAAACATAGTAGACAAGCTTGATTTGATAACTGCTATATCTAATGTCAAGCAATTTTTATTTATTGGCTATCTACCTATTTACTGAAAAAAAAAAAAAAAAAAAAAAAAAATAGCCGGTACCGTATATTGGCTTTAAACCTTCACCAATAATTATCGTCAGAATGGTGGCTTCATGAGGCTCCACCCACTTTCGCCTCGTTATAATTCAGGATAACACTGAAGGCTACCATGGACATTGTTGGATTAGAAAATTTAACTTCTGGCTGTAAAAACTAATTTCTCGAGTAGTTGTAAGAAGTGCTAAATGATCCTCAAGGATCCCAGCAGTTGGTCTAAACGTTTAATTCATGTATATTGCAGCACTACTGCTACAGTAGTATTTACTACGCTAGCACTGATACCCCACCCACATCTACGTATCGTTCCGCCATTCATAAAGTCTTTGGGTTTCAGAGCCGATGGAATTTCTGTCTGGTGGATGGGCGGGGCAACATTTAGTCAAAAGGTGTTTGTTTCCCTTGCTTACGTAATGAATGTTTTTCGACTCTTGGCTCGTAATCATTGGCCATGGCGTCGGCTAGATCATTTTTACTCTATAAAAATTAAAACTATCGGGTTTAGGTTATTGATAATGATAATGCTGACAAAATTTGTGTGTGGTTGTAAAATATACATATGTCAACTTTCAGCTACATCCGATGCTTTGACAAGGAGCAAAGTCCAAAAAACCGTGTTACAGAAACCCTGAATCTCATAGTAACTTGACTTGACTAAGTTATTTATTTTCTTTTACTAAAACTTTAATACACTTTAATATTTCCTCGTCCTAAGAGAAGGAAATTTCATTCTTTTTTCAAATAACATGACATTGAAAAGATGACAGGAACTTTCCTCAAAACTTTGATATTAGGTTTTGTTTACCCAAATAGTTTTAGAGAGATTTGCTGATGCTGAAGTTCTTATCGAATTTCATCTCCCGATAAAATCGTTATTACAAGGAAATTTGGTTTCTTACACACATACACGCCGCATGCACACACACAAAACATATCTTATATATATATATATATATTATATATATATATATATATATATATATATATTATATATATATATATATAATATATATATATATATATATATATATATATATATATATATATTCTGAGGAAGGTTGGATTATACACAAACTAAATCACTTTGTTGTATATGAAAGATGGCCTTCATTAGATAATATTTAGTTAAGGCCATTGTTTAATTGTACTAGTGAAGTATCAGGGATGAAATTAATATTATTTCTTTATTTTGAAAACCGAAAACTCGTGTGAAGTAAATGCCACATGATTAGACTAAATATTTATCTTTCCTTTGTTTAAGGACATTGTTTAATTGTACTAGTAAAGTATCAGGGATGAAATTAATATTATTTCTTTATTTTGAAAACCGAAAACTCGTGTGAAGTAAATGCCACATGATTAGACTAAATATTTATCTTTCCTTTGGAAAATGAATGATCATAGGTGTAAAAATGGATAGCAGGAGGAGATTTTAAGCTTCCCTCTCATTTTAACACAACTAAATAGATAAATAAATAAGTAAATAAATAAATGAAAGGAAAGGGTGCAGAGTATATTCGCGTAATCATAATCACAAAGCTTCACCATTTTCTGAAATATTTGAATCCTTTTCCAACATAATTTAATATTTTACAATAAATATTTCGTTTTGCATTTTGTTCCTGGTGTTTGCTGGTTGGAAATGAAGGATCAGTTTAGTTCTTTCTCATAAAAAAGGAATAAAATATACAGTGCATAATATAATGAAATCCAGAATATTTTCATAATCATATATATATATATATATATATATATATATATATATATATATATATATATATATATATATATATATATTGGTTGAGTTTTATTACAGACTTCCAGTCCTGTTAGTTTATATTTATTTATGTAGATACAAAAATGTCTATTCCTGGTTGTGTGTGTGTGTGTGTGGGTGTGATAGAGAGAGAGAGAGAGAGAGAGAGAGAGAGAGAGAGAGAGAGAGAGAGAGGAGTTTGAAGATTACACGCACCAAAACTTTTGGCTTAAATATTTAGTCGTTGTCATAAACTTCCGGTGTTGCAACTTCCATAAAGCAAGATTCAAGACTTGAAAAATCTGTGGCAATTTCCCTCAACTATTTTGTCGGTCGAGAAGAAAAATTCTATTTCATCATTGTGGCTAGAGAGCTTGTCATCTCTCTCTCTCTCTCTCTCTCTCTCTCTCTCTCTCTCTCTCTCTCTCCTTTATTCAGTCATTTTAGGCTTAATTCTCTCTCTCTCACTCATTTTGTGTCTGCAGATTCAGACACAAAATTAATAATTATGATGAAGGAAGATCAAATATTATGGAAAAGTTGGATTTTTTAATGTCAGAATTTCTGGAAATGAAAAAAAGAACAACATACCAGAACAGGAAAGAGACATGGGAAAATCCTTATTACTACCAATATTAAATGAAGGAGAAAACACGCAAACCATCATAGTGATGAATGCGCAGGGTTTAGTTACGAGTAACTCAAAAAGAAAAATAGAGTACTTAGAAGAACTAACCCAAATTGAAAAGAAAATAGATATAATGAATATAAGTGAAACCTGGTATTCCCAAGAGACTGGGAATGATGATCAAATAAAAGGGTTCCAACCTTATAGATCAGATAGAAAAAATAGGAATCAAGGGGAACCGCAATATATGGGAAAGACAAAAAACAAGGAAAAAATATATGAGAAATATAGTAACTCAGAATGTGAAACTAATAGCGGTTAGAATTTGAATCTGAAAAATTAATGAAGCATAGTAATATATAGACCTCCTCCTAATACTAAAGAGTTTGACTTAATAATTGAAAAATTGGATGATATATGTAGAAATCACAAGGACTGGACTATTCTCCTATCTGGAGACTTCAACTTTCCTTTCGTAGAATGGAAAGAACGAATAGGAGATTGTGGTTGTACTTATACATATAAAATAAAAAAGAGAGTAATAGTAGTGCAGAAGATAAGAGGCAATTCGAAAAGCTATTAGATATGCTACTAGAATACAACATTCAACAAATAAATCACCTGCCAACAAGAAAGGAAAAATACTTTAGACCTAGTGTTTTTGTGAACGAGATGAATTATGTTAAAGAAATAATAGTTTATAATGCGAGTATTTCAGACCATAATGTCATAGAATTAACAGTTCATTCCAAAGCAAGTGAAAACAGAGATAAGCAAGAAACGAAAAAGTGGGAAGGATATGGAAAATAAAACTTCTACAGTAAAAATATAAAATGGTCAGAAATAAATGAAGAATTAAACAAAGATTGGGATAACATTTTCGTAAAAGGTGAAATGAAGTAAGTGATGACATAGGGTAAATACGGAGATATTATATAAAATATTGAGAAAATAGTGGATAAATATATACCGTAGAAGAAAAGTAAACATCAGTCATGCATACCAAGAGACAGAAGGATCTTGTTCCAGAAAATCAGAAAGTGGAAAAAAGGTCTTGCAAAAGAAAAAGAAAAAATGCATGGAAAGTTATAGAACTAAAAAGTAAGATAGAAAATGCAGAACAAAAGATTATACAATCAAAAGAAAATGAAAAACGGGACTTGGAAGAAAAAACCCTAATAAATAACAAGCAAAACCCCAAACTATTATACTCATACGCGAAAAAGATGAATAAAAGAAGAATAGAAATAGGCCCTCTGAGAATTGAAGGGAGATTAACGAATGAAAAAAAAGGAAATTTGCAACATACTGGCAGAACGATATAAGAGAGAATTTACCTCAAGAATAGATAATGAAGATAATGATATAGAAGTAAGGGACTAAAATAGTGAATATTTAGCTGACATAGAAATTAATGAAGCTGATATTGTGCATGCAATTAATGAAATTAAAAATGGAGCTGCTGCAGGGCCTGATGGAGTCCCTGCTATTTTGTTAAAGAAAGTAGTTCATTCTATCGCAAAGCCACTTGCAATATTATTAAGACAAAGTTTAGATACAGGCAAGATTTATGATGAACACAAATTAGCATATATCACCCCTACTTTCAAAAGTGGATCAAGACTAGAGGCAAGTAATTATAGGCCTGTGAGTCTAACATCACATATTATGAAAGTGTATGAAAGGGTAATGAAGAAAAATATTATGAAACATTTAATAAAAAATAATTTGTTTAATATAGGACAACACGGTTTCGTACCCGGAAAAAGTACACAAACCCAACTGTTAGTCCACCGTGAGAACATATTCAAAAATATGAAAAGCGGAAATGAAACAGATGTGGTTTATCTAGACTTTGCAAAAGCTTTTGACAAAGTAGACCATAATATATTAGCGAAGAAAATTAGAAAACACAATATCGTAGATAAAGTAGGAAGATGGCTAAAAGAATTTTTACACAACAGAAAACAGATAGTTATTGCAAACGATGAGAAATCGGATGAAACCAAGGTAATATCCGGTGTGCCACAA
>NC_087200.1:210701411-210728911 GCF_015104395.2 Macrobrachium nipponense
TTACCCTTTCACTTTTCCCTTCTCTCTAACTCTCTAACTAGAGGGGAAATCCGAGCCACGCGCTCTCTCTCTCTCTCTCTCTCTCCTCTCTCTCTCTCTCTCTCTCTCTCTCTTTCTACATGAGAAAACAATCCGAGCCGCTCTCTCTCTTTCCTTTTCTCGTTGGCATTTCCATCTGAAACGTAAAAATTGTGACGTAATGAAAGTCCGGTGTTGATCATTTTCTATCCTACCGTTTTGCATCGTTGTTGGGTTCCACCGATCCCCTTATTAATTTTACTATTTCTCTTTTCCTTCTTTTGCATTACCTGGGAGAATGCAAACGCGCATTCATTTGCATAGACGAGAAAGAGTAGGCATATGCATGCACCTACAAATATGACAGTAAATGAATGCAATAATCGCATATACGGGCATTTTACAATAGGGATAAACTCTCTCTGTTTTGATACTGGAGCATAAAAATGATTCATAATGCAAATTAAGACTTCATTGCGTCATATGCTAATTGACACATTAATAAATATTTTATAACAATAATGATTTGGGATATCACTGACATACCAATAAATCGAGCTTAGTTACCTGTACTAATTATGCAAAGGAACATTTGGTATTTAAAAACGATGTGACCTAGTTTTCATAATGGCGCATAATTTCAGTATAAAGAAAAAGTCGACTTTTTAAATGTCTTTATTTTTTTGCAAAATTGTTATAAGTCAACAATCCCAAAATATTTAAGTTCTTTGATAAAGTAGATAGAATTTTTCTAATTATTATTATCGAATTTCATTCACTTTTCCTTTGATATTTCAATTGAATTAGTGTCAATATTTCTGTTAATTTCACTCTATTGTTTTGGAGGAGAGAGAGAGAGAGAGAGAGAGAGAGAGAGAGAGAGAGAGAGAGAGACACACACACAGACAGACAGACAGACAGACAGACTATCTAAGCTCATGTATCGATAAATATGAATTTCTTCAGTTTATCTATTTCTTTACCCAGAAGCCAAACTCTTTGAAAACAAACATTATACCTAGCTTACTGACGAGGCAAACTGCATTGAACTTTCGAATCAGATTGAATAAAAAAAGTAAATAAAATCCAAAGGTGATAAAAACCGAAAAGGAACACTGATGAACTTCAACTTTTATTCGGGGAAAAAGGAAATAAAACAAAATAGCTGTGAAAAAAGAAAAGAAAATAAAAAGATTCAACGCTCGATGTAAATTGGGTGGATTTTTTTCAGGATTTGATATTGGGGCCGAGTTCCAGAGTCTCTCTCTCTCTCTCTCTCTCTCTCTCTCTCTCTCTCTCCCTCTCTCTCTCTCTTTTGTGATCAGTACTCCATAATAATATTTAAGGTGTTAGACTGAAATGTGATGAATATATGAAATAACTATATGAACTAAATTGGTTATATGCTTTAACTAACTACACTGTTAGTGGTTATGAAATAACACCCACCCCCCCTTCCCCCGTCCCTTCCCATCCCCCTCTCTCTCCATGAATGTTACCCAAATAACTAGACGGGTATGGTTCCCTCTATACCAAATTTCATGCAACAGGTTTGATATTATGAAGTCTAGAGAAGAGAGAGAGATAGAGAGAGAGAGAGAGAGAGAGAGAGAGAGAGAGAGAGAGAGAGAGAGATGTTACCGGACTCTCCTTTACAGAGAGGTGAAGTCATTTATCGAAAGAACTGGTGGCATAATAGCTAAATTTAGATTTTCCCTTTTATTCCTTGAGTTCTCTTCAATGATCTTCCTTTTGTAAAACAAACACTTACGAAATCTTACCCATCTCCTTGAATACGGTACTATTCTAATATTTTTTATTTCGTGAAGTTATTGGATAAATATGTAAAATGTTCAGATTCATTTCAGGATAAGTTTATTTCAAATTAGTTCTTGCTATTTGGCAGATTGATAATTGCTTGTGTCTCATTTATTGAATGAATAAATACAAAGCGAAATCAAATATCAGGGGTATTCAGCATATAAGGCGGAATACCTAACTAGAAGTATTACTGTACCTAATTACGGCACTCGAAAGTTTTTCTACATAATTATAACTTATCATCAAATTCCCGGGCAGAATACAGGCGATCTATTGGGAGGAAATTATTGGCCTAATTTCGCTGGCCTCAAATTGCATTTTATTACGTTTATAGATACAGATATATTTATGGATATAGATACCGCTTCGGTCTAGACTTTAGTGCATAATTACTGTCAAATATATCTACGAGTCATTTGCTGTTATGGGCCTATATTGTAATTGAGTTTAATCTTCATTATTCGAATGAAGGGGACATTTCCCTAAGTTATGTACTTTATGGTAAAGATCTTTTTTGTATTATAATTATTAGACTTAATTTGTGTTTTAGTAAAATATAAGAGAAAACATAACTGTTCTTATTCATTATTTTATTAGGAAACAAATTAATATATGTCCGTTCTAAATGAGGTTAACATAGGAGAGTTGCTGTGTTTTGTATTACCACCCGCCCTCTTCTCTCTCTCTCTCTCTCTCTCTCTCTCTCTCTCTCTCTCTCTTCTTTCGTCATCCTAGCTGTTATATGGTAAAGTTCACTGACTGCTTACATCTTCATAATCAAAACAATTTTATAGAAAACGTAGCCTCTTCGTCAGGATTGAATTTCTGTTGAGTTGAGAGAGAGAGAGAGAGAGAGAGAGAGAGAGAGAGGAGAGAGAGAGAGAGAGAGAGAGAGAGAGAGACTTAAATAGCTCTCACCATGTCAGGAAACTTTTACATTTTGCTTGGCCACCGAGTCCAGCATTGTTGACATGATGTTTCAATCCCTGTGGGGTGCGAGTTGGGTGAGGAAGAAAAGGAGGAAGTGAAAGGGAGGAGTAATGCTTTAAAATGTTCTATGGGAAAAGATGGGTTAGGGATTTTAAAGAAAATTAATCATATATATTTTGTTAATATTTTTTCCACGGTAATATGTATATACATATATATAGATATATATATCTATATATATATATATATAGAATTATATATTAGATATATATATATATATATATATATTATATATAATATATATATAGATATATATATAGATGATATAATCATAGATAGATTCATTTATATATATACTATAACATAGTATATATATATATATATATAGATAGATATATATATATGTATATAAATATATATATATATATATACTAGATATATAATCTTATATTATATATATACTAATAGATAATATATATATTATATATATATAATATATATATATATATATATAATTATATATATATATATATATATATATATTTTCTATTTATATATATATATCTATATATATATATATATATATCAATATATATCGATCTATATATCTATATATATATACATATGTATAATATATAACAATAATATATATAAAGATATATATATATAGGATATATATCATATATAGATATATATAAATTTCTATCTAAAGAAAATACAGAACCATTTTACTTATGTATTGCTATCACGTCCAACCCACTCAAGCCCGCGAGAATCAGGGATTAGGCAATCACACGAGCCGCTTTCCTATGAAATTAAATGAAGAAGACATAGACTTCCCTTCATTCCCCAAAGTGAAGACTTTGACGACACTTCTGTTTTTCCGAGTTGCCCTGGGAAGACACTTATGTACTTTAAAAAGTTAACTTCTGGGAGATATCTTTATTTTGATGCTTCATTTTGTTTACTATTGGTTGTCATGTCAATCTCTCTCTCTCTCTCTCTTCTCATCTCTCTCTCTCTCTCTCTCTCTCTATATATATATATATATATATATATATATATATATATATATATATATATATATATATATATATATATATATATATATATGTATATATATATAATACGTTCTATATTTATAATAAATACATTTGACATATTTTTTTAAGACAGCAAAACGATTTTCAGTAGGATTACCCGATTAGGAATCAACAAACATTTTGACGACCTATGCAATATTTTTCTTATAAAATCGCCATTATTCACCTGAATTAATTTTCCAATGCCAGATTGACTCTTTCAGCCCAAATAAATCACTAGCAATGTCCAGCCCATAGTGTCATCAGTTATTTAAAATTAATGGCTGGTTGATAATTTTCTATTATAGTTTTTGGGTTAATGAAATGAAATGAAAATTATGATACCGGAAGTCGCCATGTTGATCTTGTAGGCTGAATGTGTCCAGCAATGGCCAAAGAGAAATGGAATAGAGATGTCGACAAGAGACATTTGGAAAAAGGCAGAAGAAGCAACTCGGAACAAACAGAAGCTTCCATCGAAGAAAGAGAAAAAGTTTTGTGTATACACCTTTCAATATTGCATGTTTCACTTTCGAATAGCAAAAGCAAATGAATTCATTTAGAAGCCTTAGACACTTTCCCATGTTCCTATATCTTTCTTTCTCTCTCTCTCTCTCTCTCTCTCTCTCTCTCTCTCTCTCTCTCTCTCTCTCTCTCTCTCTCTCTCATTTTCACTTTCTAATTGACAAAGCAAATAGTTTCTGGAGGCTCTGAAGACTCTATCCCAATTCATTACATATAATATAATAAACTCTCCTCTCTCTCTCTCTCTCTCTCTCTCTCTCTCTCTCTCTCTCTCTCTCTCCGTTACCATACATGAATCGTACACTAGCTTAAGACTTTCAGTAAATTTAATTTCTGAACATTGCATTCAACTAACAATAAATCTTTCCAAATTAACATCACAAATTTAAACAACCTTTCTCTGAATTTAATTAAACTTTTACCCTCTTTACGAATAAATTCACTTGTTCAAACAACATTTCTCTCTCTCCAGTGATATACGTAAGCGTGGTGTTCCGGGTCAAAGTTCACAGGAGTTAATCTTTTTCGAAAAATAGAGACGTGAAATGAAAGCGAAAATAGAACCTCTCTCTCTCTCTCTCTCTCTCTCTCTCTCTCTCTCTCTCTCTCTCTCTCTCTCTCGTTCCTTTTGATGCTCACTCTCAAAAATGAAAATTCTAAAAAAAAAAAACATTTATACAGAGTACATCGTAGAAAAGGGTCGCTCTGTAGATTATAACGGATTTCAGTTCCGGTTTTTTTTTTTTTTTTTGGTGTCATATTTTATTTCACTGGTTGAAAGCAGTGCAGTTTCTATTTCCCCTATCATTTTGACATCTTTTTAATTGTTTTACCCATTTTGTTCATGATTTATTTACTGTAATACCAACGATTTTATTTATTGTTTTATTTTTGCGGAAGCTAAACCTACAAGTTAGGATATGTTACTGATGTGAATATAGTAACAAATTCATGGGTTTGGCAGAGACTCCATAAGTGCTGTAGTTAATATCAATAGCAAAAAAAAAAAAAAAAAAAAAAAAAACAGAATGAAATGAGATAAGATGCCATTATAAGTGCCATTGTTAATCTTATTATGAATCCTTTTCCTAAATAAATAGGCGAATGGAATGAATGAAATGCCATCATAAGTGGCATAGGTAATATTAATTAAAAAAAATAAAAAATCCTAAATAAAATAAGATTAAAATGAGATAAGACAGCATTTCTGCTAAAGATTCATGGTCTAATATTTTTAGGCAGAGATCAGCAGCTTTCCCACTTGGTACTCGAACAACATCGAGAGGACCTCGAACACACTGGCCAAACACAAGGCTGAAAGGCGGACAACAAATAAGGTAATTCCTCATCCCATTCAGAACCATTGATCAAACAATACTTCTTTACCATAGATTTCAGGGTTTGATGAAATCTCTCCAGAGCTCCCTGACTTTCCGGATGATAGGGAGAAGACGTTACATGTTTTATATGTAACTCTGCCATTTTATCTCTGAAATACCTGCTAACAAAATTAAAACCACAATCCGATTGGATTATTTTAGGCATCCCAAACCTGGTGAAAAAGTCAATTAGTATATCTACAATTTTAACACTTTTTATAGTACGCAGTGGTATTGCCTCGGAATATCGAGACATCAGTTCGTCATCTTGTAATTCGTTGCCGTGCGTCATTTCCCTGAAAATAGAAATAAGAATGATATGGGATATACCAGAAGAAATTGTACCCATAATCATAGGAGCACTAGGCACGATCCCAAGATCCCTAAAAAAGAATCTGGAAAAACTAGAGGCTGAAGTAGCTCCAGGACTCATGCAAAAGAGTGTGATCCTAGAAACGGCGCACATAGTAAGAAAAGTGATGGACTCCTAAGGAGGCAGGATGCAACCCGGAACGCCACACTATAAATACCACCCAGTCGAATTGGAGGGCTGTGATAAAGCAAAAAAAAAAAAAAAAAAAAAAAATAATAATAATAATAATAATAATATACAGCCAACTAAGAGGGGAAGACAACCACCAAGAAATTCCTGAAGCCGAACCAAATAAGAGACTCTGAGAAAACATATGGAGCAATCCAGTATCACACAACGAACATGCAACATGGCTCCAGGAAGTCAAGGGTGAAGAAACAGGGATAATAAAACCAAGATTCACAGAGATCACGACAGACACAGTCAGACACTAATTAAAGAAAACTGGTAAGCCCCAGTTCCCGATGAAGTCCATGGATTATGGCTCAAAAACTTCAAGGCCCTACACCCACGAATAGCAGAACAACTCCAGCATTGTATCTCAAATCACCATGCACCCGAAATGGATGACCACAGGAAGAGCATCCTTAGTTCATAAAAGGCAAGAGTAAGGGAAATATAGCCAGTAACTACAGGCCTATCACCTGCCTACCGATAATGTGGAAGTTACTAACAGGTATCATCAGTGAAAGCCTATACAACTACCTAGAGAAGACAAACACCATCCCCCACCAACAGAAAGGCTGCAGAAGGACGTGTAGGGGCACAAAATACCAGCTCCTGATAGACAAAATGGTAATGAAGAACAATAGGAGAAGGAAAACCAACATAAGCATGGCATGGATTGACTATAAGAAAGCCTTTGACATGATACCAAACACATGGCTAATAGAATGCCTGAAAATATATGAGGCAGAGGAAAACACCATCAGCTTCCTCAAAAATACAATGCGCAACTGGAATACAATACTTACAAGCTCTGGAATAAGACTAGCAGAGGTTAATATAAGGAGAGGGATCTTCCAGGGCGACTCACTGTCCCCACTACTCTTCGTAGTAGCCATGATTCCCATGACAAAAGAACTACAGAAGATGAATGCTGGGTACCAACTCCAGAAAACAGGCAACAGAATCAACCATCTGATGTTCATGGACGACATCAAGCTGTATGGTAAGAGCATCAAGGAAATGGATACCCTAATCCAGACTGTAAGGACTGTATCTGGGGACATCCGGAGGGAGCAACATCAAACACATAGATGAGACCGGATACAAATACCTGGGAATAATGGAAGGAGGGGATATAAAACATCAAGAGATGAAGGACACGATCAGGAAAGAATATATGCAGAAACTCAAGGCGATACTCAAGTCAAAACTCAACGCCGGAAATATGATAAAAGCCATAAACACATGGGCAGTGCCAGTAATCAGGTACAGCACAGGAATAGTGGAATGGACGAAGGCAGAACTCCGCAGCATAGATCAGAAAGCCAGGAAACATATGACAATACACAAAGCACTACACACAAGAGCAAATACGGACAGACTATACATAACACGAAAGGAAGGAGGGAGAGGACTACTAAGTATAGAGGACTGCGTCAACATCGAGAACAAAGCACTGGGGCAATATCTGAAAACCAGTGAAGACGAGTGGCTAAAGAGTGCATGGGAAGAAGGACTAATAAAAGTAGATGAAGACCCAGAAATATACAGAGACAGGAGAAAGACAAACAGAACAGAGGACTGGCACAACAAACCAATGCACGGACAATACATGAGACAGACTAAAGAAGCCAGCGATGATACATGGCAATGGCTACAGAGGGGAGAGCTAAAGAAGGAAACTGAAGGAATGATAATAGCGGCACAAGATCAGGCCCTAAGAACCAGATATGTTCAAAGAACGATAGACGGAAATAACATCTCTCCCATATGTAGGAAGTGCAATACGAAAAAATGAAAACCATAATCCACATAGCAAGCGAATGCCCGGCACTTGCACAGAACCAGTACAAAAAAAGGCATGATTCAGTGGCAAAAGCCCTCCACTGGAGCCTGTGCAAGAAACATCAGCTACCTCCAGACGTGACGTTGATTGACATAGTCAAGTTGAATGTATCACTCATTGATGTCGCTATACCATGGGACATCAGAGTTGAAGAGAAAGAGAGGGAAAAAATGGATAAGTATCAAGATCTGATAATAGAAATAAGAAGGATATGGGATGTGCCAGTGGAAATTGTACCCATAATCATAGGAGCACTAGGCACGATCCCAAGATCCCTGAAAACGAATCTAGAAAAACTAGATGATGAAGTAGCTCCAGGACTCATGCAGAAGAGTGTGATTCTAGAAACGGCGCACATAGTAAGAAAAGTGATGGACTCCTAAGGAGGCAGGAAGCAACCCGGAACCCCACACTATAAATACCACCCAGTCGAATTGGAGGACTGTGATAGAAAAAAAAAATATATTAATATAATAATACTCTATTTGTCTCCTCTGCCATTTATAGTTCATTTTTCCTAATGCTTTAAGATTGGTTTACATAAATACATTTCTTTCCTGGAATTGTCTTAACAAGTAACAATATAGTCCAAACAAAATTTTATGTTTAAGTTACAATAATATACAGTATAAAACTCAATACATATTCCTAATATCAGTCCTTTGGTAAAAAAAAATTAAATAAATTAAAAGCAAAGTTCTTCCAGCAAAGAAATCGTCCCTAAAACAAGAGAAAGCGAGAGAGAAATCTCAGTTACAATTCGGGGCTGAAATGACCTTGGAAGGGAAAAAGACCTGGAATGTAATAACATAAGACACTGCAATTGGTTTCTTTGTTGACCTTTCTCTCTCTCTCTCTCTCTCTCTCTCTCTCTCTCTCTCATGGAACTAAAAATATCAGAAAGAGCAAGCAGAGGTAGATTAATAGTGCCCAAAACTATACCAGGAAAAATAAGGAAAGCACACAGAACATTAATTCCCTAACCAACAGCATCGATAATGCAGCGTCTATTCAATGCGTTGCCAGCTCATCTGAGGAATATATCAGGAGTGAGCGTAGATGTGTTTAAGAATAAGCTCGACAAATATCTAAACTGCATCCCAGACCATCCAAGATTGGAAGATGCAAAATATACCGGAAGATGTACTAGCAACTCTCTGGTAGACATTAGAGGCGCCTCACACTGAGGGACCTGGGGCAACCCGAACGAACTGTAAGGTCTGTAAGGTAAGGTAAGGTAAGGTAAGGTCTCTCTCTCTCTCTCTCTCTCTCTCTCAGGTCTCGAGAACATTTGAGTACCTTTGCCTCTGGGGAAGACTTGACGGAGGGCTGGAGGAGAGAGAGAGAGAGAGATGGATGTGGGGAGGATGGGGAGCACTCGAAAGAACGAAATCAAAGGTGTAATTCAGCAGGCAAAGAAAAGACTTAAACTTTTAACAATTGTTTTGCGAGAGAGAGAGAGAGAGAGAGAGAGAGAGAGAGAGAGGAGAGAGAGAGAGTAGGGTAGACATGGAGAAAGAATAGCCGACTATGCAATCTTAGAAGAGTGCTACAGTACACGAAGAGTGGACTATATAATTAATATTTAAATAAGGGTACTTTACACATTGTACATAACTATGCTATTAACAGATCGGAGAAACTTCTATATAAATCACTTTTCGACACATATTGAAGGAAGAAACAAATATTAAGTGAGTTTTGATATACATTACGATAGTGTACATAGTACAGATTTGTGAATACATTTCGTATGAACAATTGTAGATATAGATTAATAGAACCAAGATTGTGAAGATAAAAAAAAATTAATAACGACACCGAATTACTCAAACAAAGGTCGCCTAAAATGAAGAGAGCCGACATTTAATAGGAAACAACATTTTTGTGATTCAGAATCACAAGGAAACTATTAATAGTTACTGCCTAACTAATACTTGTGTCTCTGGCTCAACAAAATGAACGATGTAATCCTTACAAAAATAAACAAGGACAATCTATATGATGTGATGTGAAAAGTAATTGGTTGTGCTAGTGAATTCTAAGAGTAATGTTATTCTACTTAAAGTAAGTAAAACTAAGAGAATTTAAACTCAGAGAATAATAGTCTATAATTACAATGCATGATTTCAGGGTATGAATAAAAGTGGATCTGAAATTGAAATATCGTTAGAATAGGTCTTCGTCTGAATATGTTGAATAGGAAAACTATGAAAACTTTTTTAATTTATCATTTAACGTTACAAAATACGTAACCAATCGTTGTATGTTGTATGTAGATCAACTTCTTACCATTTTGTATTTCTATTGTATATTTCTTTTCCCTGTGTGTCGAAAATATTAATATATTTTTTATGAATCATCCTTAGAATATTTGTAACACGAGTAAGGAGGACTCAATAAACGCAACTATAGCAATAAGATCCGCTGGCTATTCCCATGAGTAAACGCTCTGTTACTCAATCAAAAAGACAAGCAGACATCCGTAAAGGGAGCAGAATCTCAAATGAACTGCAATTTGTATCTGTAAAGGCATAATACCGTCCCAAAGTTTGCATATCAAACGATCCCCAGAATCCTGGGAACAGTTCTCGTGGGACATGCATACAAACACGAGCGAATCTTCGCCGAGAGTTGCGCTTGAAATGTCTAGGGAGATATTTTGATGTTGTAACGAGACAGAATGGTTTTGTTTCTTAAGTTGAAGAGGCTGGTAAGAGTTAAAAGGAAGAGTATATATTTGTTGGTGAAGATTTATTAAGTGAAATATTGATGTAATGAATTTCAATAATATATATATATATATATATATATATATATATATATATATATATATATATATAATATACATATATATATATATATATATATATATATTAATATATATATATATATATATATATATATATATATATATATATATATATATATATATATATATATATATATATATATATATATATATATATATAATGTTGACTAACATTCGGAAACAAATTCAAAATCTACCCGACATACAGAACCGAAAATATAAAATCTAGGTATAAAATATATTAGTGGCTCTTAAATTCTGCCTTTTTCATAACCTGAGACGGAAGGATGATTATTCCTTGGAAATCACTCAACGGGAAGAGCGTCATGGAAAGAATAATTCCTATTTCTTTCCGCTCTCCAACTTTTATTAACCGTTTTTGGGACTTTTCATAGATGGACCAGCCTCCTCTGCTATGCAAATCATTCGCCTGAAATGGGGCGCTTTTCGAGTTCGGCGTTGCGGTCGAAATTGATGGTTCCTGGTGGCTCCTGGCTTGTTACCTAACAACATCTGTTATTATTAGTAGTATTATTGATACCTATTCATATGGAACAAGCCCACAAGAGGGCCGAAGAATATTATGTTCAATAGAAAGGAGTAACAGAAATTAACAGGAAATACCAAAATAAGGGACAAATTATTAGAAAAAAAATAATAAAAAAATTAATAACAAATAAAACAAAAGTGCTACAAAATAATTAAAACACATGAATTGTATTGGAGCAGTAATGTATTGCATGTTCGCTTGAACTCTGAAGTTATAAAATGTATATTTAGAAGACAGTATAATTTTCATTATTCAATATATCCTCCTTTTGTGAAAGTCAAAAGGCTGCTCATTTCCTCTGAATTTTTTTTTTTTTATATACTCTTCTACATAGAGGGAATTTCCTTTATGTCTAACTAATTAATCAGGACTGATTTGTGGACGATTTACGAAAATTGTACAGTTCACAGATTAATCTAGTGACCACCCACAGAGGACGTCTAAATATTCCTTGAACGGGTCACTGTTTCCTTATCTTATCTCTTATATCTCTTGATATCTCTTCTCATCTCTCGAAGACGAGGTGGCCGAGAGGTTAAGGCGTTGGACTGCTAATCCAATAGGGTCACCCCTGCGTGGGTTCGAAATCTCCATTCCTCGTCGGAGGATAGATTTTCTGAATGAATATCGTTCGATCCAAAAAAATAAAAAATTTGCTTAGATAAAAGGATGTCGTTTGGCCTTTCACCTAGATTAAACCTTGCATCGTTTCTGTTTGAGTAGAGAAGTGAAATTATAAGTGAATTAAGTACCTGATTGATACTCGACTGATGCAGGTTGTAGATCGGTTAGGAGGCGGGCGAGGAGGCAAAGAGAAGTCATTGAATAGAACACCGGTAGAATAATTGTTTTTCTCTTTTTTTTTGAATTCACCAGAATCGGTAAAAATGTTTGTCCCCTGAAGACGCAGGTAATGCCTTATTACTCAGTTGATGAACTACATCTCTCTCTCTCTCCTCTTTCCTCGCGGTCTCATTTGCTTTTCAAAGGGCTCCTGATATAGCAAGCATATTAGATGAAATCTATATTCATTTGCTCCCTCCAAAGGTTTCTTTTGGATATAGTAAGTTTTATTCAATTGATTTTTTTTCTAGTTCACTGTGGAGATTCTCTCTTCTCTCTCCCCTCCCCCTCTCTCGTTGGTTTGCCAAAGGTTCCGAATATAATAGGTAAAGTTATTTTTAAATAAAAATGTCTCTCTCTTTTTCTCTCTCTCCTTCTCTATATCTCCTCTCTCTCTCTCTCCAAAATAACTGAGGAAACTAAACTACCTTACCTAATCATCAACAAAGACAAAAAAGATCTGATAGTAAATATTACGCAGTTTTCCAGGATGTAGTTAGGAAATTCCTATAACTATGGAATGGAATATGGAGTTTGCCCAGCCTCGAAGAAAGAATCCAGTTTGCAATAACAGCCCATTAAATCAAGGCCTTGGAACGGATGCTGCTCGCCCCTCACCTGGAACTTCCATATTTCCAGCCGATTAGTAATTTATAATGGGGTTTACTGGATAGAAAATTGGAATTTATTGTTTACGTGATATTTCGTACACATGATATAGGGGAATAAGTTTGTTATTGAGACAAGGGGAAATTTATAACAATAAGGTTGAATATAATAAACAAATTGATTAAATTTTTCAGGGGTTGTTGAATTGGAAAGGGATTATTAAATTTTTACCAAGATTTTGTATTTATGAAAATAATACAAATCTTGTTTGATCAAAATTTACTGTATGAGAAGTTGTATTAACGACTTGAGAAGAGCAGAACAGAGAGGAGAGAGGGAGGGAGGGAAGTGGTTGGGAGAGAGAGAGTGAGAGGCGAGGAGAGAGGAGAGAGGGGATTGGAGAGAGGGAGGAGAGGAGGGAGAGAGAGAGGAGAGAGAGAATTTTCTCGCAAGCGTCGTTAGGGTATCTTTATAGCGAAAACAAATAATGAAACAATAATCAAAAATTTATTCCTAGCAACCTGCAGGTTCAGAGTAAAATGCCGCATAAATTGAATATGGAAACTAGAAAGGGTCAAATAGAAGACAGGGCAATTTTCTCACTGGGGGAAACAGACCATAAAATAAAAATAACAGGGGAAAATAGGCCTTTCAAATGATTCAAGTTCTTTTTAAAAAATATTTCAACCGCTTCAATACTCAGTGGCTAACGAGACTTTTAAAATGGTAATCCATTATAAACAGATCAAAAATTTAATTGTTTAAAGTAATATAATTGAATTTAATTAGAATAATAGTTGATTGGGTAAACGTATTCCATGGGAAGTAAGTTATTAACATTATATAGGAGAAAATTGAAATGGGAAAAAAGGACAAACCAAAGGACTGGACAAATACATGGCATTTTTATGCTAAAAAAAATCTCAAATTCAATTATCATAGTTTCTTTTATCAAGCTTTATTACCTTTACTTTATCTTTCCTCTTTCATATCACCTTACTCTGAGATAAAAACCAACCAACCTAAACAGTACAAATCCAGTAAAAAGGTTTCTTTCCCTCCCAAGCAACAAACGTGAAGCATTCAAAGAAACGTTGCCAAACCCTTTGATGAAGTAATGTACAAATGCAGACGATGCTTTGGGAGCAAAGCAAATACAGAAGCACAACATACAGGATTCTATTTAGGAGGGAAGCAGGACTACAAAACAGCCCATTAGACACTTTTATCATCCGTTTTCATTTGCGTATCCTTTGAGCCACAAAGGATATTCCCCACCCCTAGCTTTTTAACGAACCTTCAAAGATATATTTTCGATTTTTTTGCATCCGCAAAAACTATCGATAAACAAAAGGAGTGGAATTTACGATAATTTCTAGTTCTCCTCCTCTCCTCATTCTCTCTCTATCTCTCTCGTCTCTCTCTCTCTCCTCTCTCCTCTCTCTCTCTCTCTCTATCTATCTCTCTCTCTCTCTCGTCACCTGTGCCAACAAGAAACGGAAAATACTTTGAGACCTAGTATTTGTGAACGAGATGAATAATTATGTTCAAAGAAATAATTACGTTTATAATGTCGAATATTTCAGACCATAATGTCATAGAATTAACAGTTCATTACCAAAGGCGTTGAAGTGGAAAATACAGGAATAAGCAAGAAATGAAAAAAGTGTGGGGAAGGGGAAAAGGATGGAAATGGAAAATACAAACACTTTCGATACAAGTAAAAAAAATAATAAAATGGTCAGAAATTCAATGGGAAGAATTACAAACAAAGATTGGGGGATAACCATTTTCGTAAGTGATGGGAACATAAGGGTTAAGAAAATACGGAGATATTAGATAAAATAAATTGGAGAAAATAGTAGGAACAAAAATATATACCGAAGAAGAAAAAGTAAACATCATTCATGCATACCAAGAGGACAGAAGGATCTTGTTCCAGAAAAATCAGGAAAGTGGAAAAAAAAGGTCCTTTGCAAAAGAAAAAAAAAATGCATGGAAAGTTATAGAACTTAAAAAAGTTAAGATAGAAAATGCAGAACCAAAAAGCTTATTACAAAATCCAAAAGAACAAAATGAAAAAAAACGGGACTTGGAAGGAAAAAACCCTATTAAAATATCAAAGCACAAAAACCCCAAGCTATTATTACTCATATGCGAAAGAAGAAGAAGATGAAATTAAAAAGAAGAATAAAGAAAATGAGGCCCTCTGAGAATTGAAGGGAGATTGAACGAATGAAAAAAAAGGAAAAAAAGGAAAATTTTGCAAACATTACTGGCGAGAACGAATATAAGAGAGAATTCACCCCTCAGAATAGATAATGAATGATAATGATATTAGAAGTAAGGGATGAAAATAGTGAATATTTAGCTGACATAGATATTAACTGAAGCTGATATTGTGCAGGCTTATTAATGAAATTCAAAAAATGGAGCTGCTGGCAGCTGCAGGGCCTGATGGGAATTCCCTGCTATTTTGTTACAAAGAAAGTAGTTCATTCTATAGCAAAAGCCACTTGCAATATTATTAACAAGACAAAGTGTAGATACCAGGGGGGGCAAAAAAACGGAGCCGGCGGGCATGGCGGGGCGCGGGCAGGGCAAGGGGGGTTGGGGGCGAGCGGCAAGGGCAAGATTTATGAAATTGAGCACAACATTAGCATCATATACCACCCATACTTTCAAAAGTGGGATCAAGACTAGAGGCAAAGTAATTATAGGCCTGTGAGTCTAACATCACATATTATGGAAAGTGTATGAACAAAGGGTTTTAATGAAGGGGAAAAAATAATTCATGGAAACTATTTTAATAAACAAAAAATCAATTTGTTTTAATAAAGGACAACATGGTTTCGTACCCGTGAAAACAAAAGTACACCCAAACCCCAATCTGTTGAGTCCACCGTAGAGAACATATTCAAAAATATGAAAAGCGGGAAAATGAAACAGATGTGGTTTTATTTAGACACCTTTGGCAAAAGCTTTTGATTAAAGTAAAACCACAATAATACTTAGCGAAGGGGAAAAGTTAGGAAAACAACAAATAGCGTTGGATAAAGTAGGAAGATGGTTAAAAGGAATTTTTGAACACAACAGAAAACAGATAGTTTCATTTCGGCAAAACGACGAGAAATCAGGATTGAAGTCAAGGTAATATCCGGTGAGTTGCCGCAAGGTAACGGTGTTAGCTGCAATACCTGTTTTGCTTATTATGATTGAAAGACATAGACAAATAATGTGAAACGGATTCGGGTAGGAGTAAGTTTCGCAGAGATGCACAACAAGAATAAGTAGAGAAATTACTTTGTGATGGAAGATAGGAAACGCCGATTCTACAAAGAGACCTTACCAAAGTATATGATTGGGGCCAGAGCCGCGGTGAAATAGGAATGGTATTTAACTCTTGAATAAATTTGAATCAATAAAAATTATGGAGTACAGAGAAAAGAAAAGCTATATTGCATAATAATGGGACTCCTAATAATGGAGACCAGCATCCAAATAAGGAAGCAGTTAAAGACCCCTTTTGGTGTGATGATGAATAGGAACATGGTTATGCAATGATCAAATAGTACAACTCTGTTGGCAAAATGGTAAAGGCAAAAATGGGAATGTTGTTACGGGCACTCAGCTTCATTTAAAACAGGAAAAAGCTGGAACACAATGCTTATGCTTTAAAAAACATAAAACATTATTTCGTTACCTAGTCCACTTGAATATTGCAATATGAATATCCCCGCGGTACCCACACTATCAAAAGGAATATTGCACAATAACAAATACGAGAGTGTACAAGCGCTCCCTTTTAACAGCTAGAAATAGAATGAAGTTAGGGACCCTAGGGGAACTACTGGGAAACAAAAGACTACAATTCTTTTAAAAATTGATATAGTCCAGAAGGGAAAGGAAGAAGAGAACGCTACAATGATAATTCAGGCATGGAACAAAAAGATAGAACCGGAAATAGCAGTAAAATATCATGGAAACTAAAAATATCCAGAAAGAGCCAAGCAGAGGTTAGATTTTTTAATATGGCCCGTGTCCCAAAAAGCCTATATACTCCAGGAATAAAAATAACGCGGAAAGCACACAGGACCATAATTCCACTACGCCACCCCTCCATTTGCCATCTAAAGCGATTAATGCAGCGTCCTATTCAATGCGTTTTGCCAGCTTCATCTGAGGAATATAATCAGGATGCCTGTGAAGAGTAGATGTGTTTTAAGAAATAAGCTCGACAAATATCTTAAAACTGCCATCCCAGACCATCCAAGATTGGGAAGATGCAAAATATAACCGGGGAAGATGTACTAGCAAACTCCGCTGGTTTTTAGGACATTAGAAGGTGGAATCCACACCTGAGGGACCTGGGGCAACCCGAACCAAACGATGTAAGGTCTGTAAGGTAAGGGTCTCGTAGCTTAATCGTTAGCACCTAAACTGGGCGACTTGTGTTTGAGGTCGCAAGCAGGAATACAACCTAAAAATATTCACCTAGTTGTTAGTCGACTGTTATGGGGACACAGCTAGGCTGCGGGAGGAAGAGAGAGGAGGAGAGGAGCGGGGAGGGGTGAAGGGGAGACGACGAGAGGGAGAGAAGAGGAGGAAGAAGAGAGGAGAGGACGCTTCCCAATTATACCTGACCCTTTGAATAGTCAAGGTTCTTTGGCCTCAAAATCAAAAGGCTTCCGGGTCGCAACAGGTGGGGGATTCCCCTTCATGTGGCAGGGGAAGAGGGAAAAGGACATCTGTGTCTCGAGAATGGAATTCCATAGAATGGTTGCCGATGGGTTGAATTGGGAACCATAGGGTATGCGGAAATTGGTTCTTTGATTAATTTTACGATGAACAAGGACACGCCGTTCCACCTTCCTTTTTATTTTTTAAATTAATTATTCGTAATTTTAATCAATGAGTAAAAAATACTGAAATGTAACTAAGGGGAAAACAATTGACTCCCAGATCTCTCTCTCGTCTCTTCTCTTACACTCTCTCTCTCTCTCTCTCTCTCTCTCTCCTCTCGTCTCATCAGTTAATTCCCACGGGATACTTTACAGAAAGGCATTTCACAATTATGCCAATGAATGACATAGAATGAATAACGTGGTGGAATCCACGCTAACGGAAAGACGCAGAGATCATGAATTCCAGTACTAAATTTCGGTCATAAATTCCCAGAGAGTTTTTAATTAATGTTTTTTAACATTCAAATGGATGTCTAGGTATTCGCTCAGCATGTTTCCCCAAAACTATCAATGAATTAGTAGAAATATAACTAGATAGGGTGGTCAATTCTGAGTTTTTTATAGTCCGCAAAATTCTTCGGGGAATATACCGAATGTTCAGCTGGAAATTGAACTACATGAACCATTTCATAGTCATTGTAACTAGTTCCTGGCAATTAATAATAATAATAATCACCCCCCCCCCCCCCATTAGGAAAAATCTTCCCTGCTCAGAGTACTGCCTGACAATATTAAGAAAAAAAAACAAACCAAGAGATTAAAAGTTGGGACATTTTATTTTTTTATTTAAAAAAAAGCACAAATTCCGTAAAAAAGTGTAACAAGCAGCTATTAAGGCTTATTAACTTTGCCCTCTTCAGTAAAGGAATTGTCTTCGTTGCAAAGCCAACTAAAATATACAAAATTATTGTTTTTTTTGATTTACCTCTAATCTTTACACTGTAGGTAATGATTTTTTGAGAATATACAATCATTTGTAAGATTATTGTTATTTTGGTTAATTCTACATTAGGATAACGCTCAAGTGTCCTATTTTGGTATATTTTACGTCATGTTTCATCTTTTAGTTCCAGTTATACATCTATTCGGTATGATATTTAGGAGAGAGAGATTCGAGAACGGATCAGGAGATAGTGGAAGGGAAAATTAAAAGATTCCACATTCATAACAGAGAAAACATGAGAATTTAGAGCTCCCCTTTAAATTAAATGATGGTCAGTTTTTAAACCGAGAATTGGTGATGAGTGTCCTTCACTGAGCTGGAAAATGAACCGGCAAATGAATCCCGCCCGGTTAAATTCCCCAACCCGGAAGGCAAGGCTGGCCTGGGGCTTAATTATCAAACCCGAATGAAGAAGAATAACCAAGAGAGATCAATCGCCCTCCTCTGTTTTGTTTGGCAAGATCCTTAAATTAAATGCGGAAAGGAGTGGGGACCGATAACGAAACTCCTCGTTCCGATTCTTTAATTTGGGGAAAATTGAGTCCACAAACGTTTTTAAGAACTTTTCAGCCTCGGATTTTTTCCTATTAAAATCTGTTCTGGCTATTTAAGGTACAGCAACTGCAATGAAGGGTAATTAAGGTATTGGTCTCTCTTTTTAAACAATCTATATTTTTTAAGCCAAGATAAAAGGCGAGGCAAACTAGCCTTACGAAGATTATTTAGCAATGTCAGCAGGGCTAAAAATAATGATGTTTTTGGGACGTTAAATGTTAGCATTAAAAGATAAAAACTGAAGTAGAAGACTTGCAGGTTTATAAATGCCGGCAACCCGACGGGTAAGGACGGATAATAATAAATTTCTAAAATTCTATTCCCTCCCCTCTCTTTTGCTATACCTTAGCAGAAACATTGTTAAAAACGAGAGATTGGTGTCCGTTGTGTGAGTGGTGTTGGTGTGTGTGAGGTGTGGGTGGGGTGTGGTGAGTGTAATGTATTGTGTGTGTGTGTGTGTGTGTTTGTTTGGTGGTGGATGGTGGTGTGTGTGTGAGTGTGGGTGGTGTGTGGTTTCCGCATTCACTAAGAAGATTTGAACGAGTAGTTATTATAATTAATTAAAACATGTTCGAAAGTCCCAGTTTCGATTTTTTTATAGACCAGATGATTCACTAACCATATCTATTTCTATATTGAGCAATCCTTAAATTCACCTTTGAGACGAAAGAAGTGAAGTTTCTGAAAGGGACGTAGGAAAGAAGCGTGAAGTACAAAAAAAGGCCAAATGCAAATGAAACAAATCCATGAGAACTAAAGAGGTATGACCTTCCTTTTCACTTTAAAAGGACCAAGGTTATTTTTTTTCATCAGCAACAAGAAGCTAGCAGGATGCTTAGTATTGCAAAAGCTTTTGAGAGATCTTTAATTGGCTAAGGTCGCCATTCAATATCTTTTGAACAACCTGAATTAAATCATAACGATTTTCTAACTGCAAGAAAAACGTATTTCTGTTAAAAGAACAAAGTGGAAAAATAGCTATTCAAAGCAGATATAAAGAAAAAATTGAGTAAGTGGTAAGACAAAAAGCTAAAAAAATGACCACGTTGAATGGGTGAATTAGTGATGAACAGTCACACTAAAGTATTAAAGGCAAGGTGGAGGAAAAGGCAAAACCAATCAAAAATGTGAGAAGGAATTACGGAACGAATTTTACCAAAGTGAAAAACCTTTTACAGTTTAATTAGTAGCTCATAGGTTCTGCTTAGCCAAAGCAATCATTTGTATCGCCTTTGACGTGTTCATTAGAATTGCGATGCTTTGGACTATTCAGAAGACTCTGAATCAATTAGCGAAAGGCAGGGAAGCAGTTTTTTTCTTTGGGGTCCTATTCGACCTTTGTTTTTTACAAAGTTGGTACTAATTCACTTGTGTTAGTCCTCATGGAATTTAAGCGAGAGTTTGTAATATTGCCAATGTAATTTTGTTAGCTGGATTTTGCTATAAGAAAAAACAAGTTTCTCTCGCTCTCTCTCCTCTCTCCTTCCTTCCTTCTTCTTAATTCTTCTTCTTCTTTCCCTCTCTACGGGAAGCAAGGACGACCAAATTTGTAAATAATAAAATATACGTATGGTTACGTTCGGGAAATTATTTTTCCTAAGATTAGGGTTGGGTTAAACAGTTGATCTTCGTATTTATTTTAAAAGAGAGAGGAGAGAGGAAAAGGCGGAGAAGAGGAGAGAAGGGGGGAGAAGGAGGGGAGAGGAGAGGCGAGGAGAGAGAGAGGGGGAGGATGAGAGAGAGCGGAAGAGAGAGAGAGATAGAAAATGATATTATTAAAGCCTATTATTTTTTTTCGAAAATTAACGTTTTTGATCTTAAACCTGTTTCCATTCTAGACAAAATATAAAATTTAGTTTAATTATTGTTTTTGGCCCCAAAAAAAAGGATCACTAATTACCACATCAGGCCTGTGTTTTGCTATATCTCATTTCTGGGCGATTACAGAAGGAACCTCAAAAATTGTTTGATTATTTTGCTTTACCATAGGAAAAAGCAAACCTGGATTAATTAAGGAAGGCAAAACCTGACATCAAACCACAACTGGCTCTAACTCTCCTGTTGTCCAATCACAAAATTCCCAAATCAATTTCAATATTTCCTCAACCTTTCGCATAAAATCACTTCTAGGGAATAATCAAATAATTTTAATATTACTACATGAAGCAATGCATGTATGTTAACGGGGAATTTCACCTAGGGTAGGTCATCATCTCTCTAATCCTCTCTCCTCTCTCTCGACTAATCTCTCTCTCTCTCCTCTCTCTCTCCTTGACGAGGAGCGCGGAACCGTTAACCTCTATGAAAATTCCATGAAATGGGTTTGTTTTTAATAACAGCCTGAGTGATTGACAGAATACCTTTGAATGGACAATATCCTAGAATAAAAATTTGTTTGATGAACTTTACCTGATTTAATTCTGATTATAGGGCTAAGGGGAAAACGACGTTTATGTTAGGTTGTCCATAGTTTATGGGCGTCTGGAACCTTATTTTGGATCCAAGCAATTTTTTGTTGATTTCGTGGAATAATCACTGCATGATAGAGTCCAGGTAATGGTGGATCTTGATTCAGAGATTGAATGGAAATCTTGGAAATTCACACTATTTTTTTTATGTCCTACAAAATTGGATAACAAAACCATTTCTTTGAAAGATTTGGAAAAAGAGAAGGCGTTTTATTGCAAGATGGCGGGTGTGATTGGCCGTGTAAGGCTTCTGAGGTGACTTAAAACTTAATTTTTCAGGGGGAATTAATTTTAGGTTCAAGGAATGGTAATTCCATTGTTAATTAAAATTGTAGAACTTTAATTTTCTTTTTTGAAAGTAACTTGTCCAGGAGGGCAAAGGGAACTTAGCATAGATGATTCCACAACTTTGGGAAACGATATGTTAATAGGAAGGTGTGGGGGGTTTATTTTTTCATGTTTAAAAAATTTTATTTTGAGGGTTCTATAAAAGTGCACCCTGAGGGGGGGAAGGGGACAATTTTCTATAGCTCCATGTAATTTTTAATTTAAATTAAATGCCCTCTTCCACCCATCCCCTTCATAGAGCCTTTTTTCCTACAACTTCCAGTTGGGTCCTCTTTCCACAACGAAATAGATTTTTCTAGAGTAAAACTTTTTTACCAACTACTGTTTCCCTCAGTTGCACTTTTTATAAGAAAACCACCTCATAAATTTTTTTAAACATGAAAAATAGAAACCCCCAACCTTCCTATAACCAATAGCGCGGTTCCCAAAGTTAATCATCTATGCTCAAGTTCTTCCCATTTCCTCCCTGACAGTTCCTTCAAAAAAGAAAGTTATACAATTAATTAACAAGGAATTACCAGCCTTGAACCTAAAATTAATTCCGAAAAATCCTATAAACATCCGATCTCTTTTCAGAGCTAAAGCCAGATTAAGCCCGCCTTTGTGTCCAACATAGTTTATAAATACAACTTGTCCCAGATGTAATCGGGGTACTTATGTTGGATGCACGAAGAGGCTGCTACAAGTCCGTTTCTGCGCCCACAAAGGAGTCAGTTTCCGAACAGGATGCAAATCCTGAGCTATCCAGCATCCGTAACCACTCTATTACCTGTCGCTCCCGCTTGGACATCGATGATTTTAAAATTATTGGATCAGCAAATAAAGATGACGAGCTTTTAACACTGGAATCAATTTTAATCAAAACTAATGTATCGAATTTAAATGCCCAGTCCTCGTCAGTTCAGCTGTTCATAGCCTAACCACTTATTTGTTTACATAGTTTTGTGTGTGGGTGTTTTTTTACTTTATTATTTTTTTTTTCTCCCCACTCTGTCCTTCAGTCACCTTCTATTTTTTACTCTGGTAGGTTGTCTCTCCAACCTAGTGTTGTTGTACAATAATAATTTTTACATTTAAATGTTTTAGTGTTCAATTTTTAAAAAATTTTAAATATTATACCGTGTTTTATCAGTGACGAGTCTTATATGTTTGTATTTTTTATTAATTCCCGGCCTTGAAAATGCATCGAAGTGATGTAAAACGTCGGCAATAAATTATGTACTACGCTGGGACATGCCTTTACCTCTCCGCCTTGTGATATCTGTAGGGCTTGAGCCCCCTTACTAGTCTTCTATATATATATATATAATATATATTATATATATATATATATATATATATATATATATATATATATATATATATATAAGTATGTATGTATGTATATATGCACACAATCTCAAAGAAATATTATTATCCAATCTAGAATTCTTGGAAGGGGGGGGGGGGGCAATCAAGTCCATACTATTTTGGATCACAGGAAAATCTTATCCTACAAACCGTTTCCGCACAATATCTTTTCAATTAATTGTCTTCCATCGTCTCGATCCACGCAGAATGTTAACGTTTTTTATCTTTTCCCCTCGTGTTTGCCATCGTTAAAACGACAATGGAATCTTTTTTATTTGACTTGGACAGCGCTGGTTGTCAATCCGGATATGAAGCCATCAAATATACAAAAGCCATTGAGGCAACAATCGTCAGCGTGTGGGATGGATGGAGAGTCAGCTGTCATTATGTTTTTTTTTTTTTTTTTTTTTTTTTTTTTTTTTTTGCTGATGAAATAGGTCAGTTCGGGGCGCTATCGATACCCGACCTGGAATATTGCTTTCCGTGTGATTGTTTAGCTGCATCATAATTTCGATTTCGCATGTTGAAAGAATAATAGCTATTTATTTATAATAACTTTCCAATATATGAATTCTAACTCTCTTCTTCTCATATGGTGACAGTGCTGACTTGCTTATATAACTGGTCATAAATTAGTACGTCTCTGTATATCCGATAATTTATATCTTTTTTATTTTTTTAAGAATTTCGGGAAGACTACTTTAGCACCCGAGATTTGCCCAATTGAATAGAAATAGTATGACTGTCTATTTAATAATCTACTTTTTATCAATAATTAAAGAGAAGATATACTTAGCATAAAGGGATTGCATAATCAGAATAAAAATTATTAAATGTGTCTATCTATCTAATAGTCTACATATTCACAGTTTACCAATCGACCTTTTTTAATAAATACCGATAAAAATATTCAGACATCAAGAAAAGGCTTAATAAATAAGACAACTCCTTCCATAGGGAAATTCAAGGGAAGCCGGAGGCTGTTTTCAAAAAGGGAGTGAAATTTATGATGGATTGTACTCAGAACAAACATTAACCAGAGGTTCTTCATATTTACATTTCCTCCCTACCAATTTGCTCAAAGATATATATATATATATATATATATTATATATATATATATATATATATATATATATATATATATATATATATTATATATATATATATATATATATATACTATTATATATATATATATAATATATATATATATATATATATATATATATATATATATATATATATATATGTATATATATAGTATATAGAATATATATATATATATATATATATATATATATATATATATATATATATATATATATATATATATATATATATAGAGAGAGAGAAGAGCAGAGAGAGAGAGAGAGAGAGAGAGAGAGAGAGAGAGAGAGAGAGAAGGCTCCTTGCCTCCAGGCGGCCTTCTTGTCACGTCTTTCGAAAATAGTATTGTTTAGGAGGACGTGATCTGAGCTTCCCCGAAAGTGGAAGAATTTTTCATTTCAAGGTGAGGAATGTCCTTTGTTTTCTGACTTGAGCTGATGCTCATGGTGATCACTTTGCGTTAAAGGAAGTTCCGCTGTGTTATTATAATATTCGATATTAAAGCTGCAATGGGATTTTATAAAAATAGGCTCCAAAATTGGAATTTAATAAATCATATCGAAGTCTTGCGTGTATCCCAGCGCTATCTGCAAGAATGTTTTGGACCGGTGATAATGGTGTTTATTTTGTGTGAAAGCTAAGAGACTGAGTGTATTTTGTATTTCGTAATTATATATCCCATTTGACTATATAAAAATAGGCTGAAAAGATATAATCTAATAAATGATGTCGTAGGCTTTCGTGCAATCCAACGTCATATTGAAGCGCTTTCCCTGTCATAAGATAGACCACTCAGGCTTTACGTACAGTTAATGAAAGTAATATGTAAACTACGAACCATACCTATCCCTACTGTCTTGAGTAATATTGATTATAATGAATCCTCGTAACTTAAGAATGAATTGGTACAGGAACTTTTTTTATCACCATTAGCAAGATCCCTTAAGAATGAAAACGAAAGTTGTGTCTTTACCATTAAGGAAATGTCTATGTGAGATACAACTTGATGAAATAGGTAGGCTTCTGCTGACGTCTCCTGAATTCAGGTGTATTGGTTTTATTTTCTGTTTCTTCATATTCATTAATGTATACCTTTTCCTATAATCTGTCTCTCTCTGTAGTCTGATTTCTCTTTAGAGACATCTTGGGCAATTAGTCTGTCCATTGTTTCAGCTGAAGATTTAAAGAAGAAAAGAAAGAAAGAAATGCGATAAAAGAAATCTTTACTGTGGAACGTTGAAAGTCTTTCTTGATTCCTGCTCTCAGCCTAAACCTTTTGGTGCAAACTGAAAGAGGAAAAAGAAAAAGAAGCTGATATTCAGAAAGTTGTGCTTACAACCAGGCCTTGTTTTACCTAGTCATCTCAGATTTCATAAAGGAGCATTAGGGTTGATAAAACATAACCCACTTTTACAAATGTCAAGTCACACTTCAAACAGTAGCTAAAAGAGTGCTTTTGAGAATAGTTTAATTCCTAATAGGTGTTTGATCTTCCTTTCATTGCGTTTTTACATCTCCATAAAATTTATCACTACGCTTGACAAGCCATAAAACACGAGTTGCGTGCCCAACTCTTCGCCAACAGGTGGGACATGATCGAACATTGCTTTTCTTAATTAATTTTTTTCATTTTTTCACGGAGCAATTCCCAATATTAATATCAGTGCTTGTTCGAGAGGGTCTGGAATGCCATTTGAGGTCAGCTGAAGGACGTTTCGCTTCATAATTATTTGACGCATATGTTGGGAAGGTGTATTATTCATTTTGCTTTCATATATTACAACAGCAAACTTATCATTCTTCCTTTCTCTGTCTGTCTGTCTGTCTGTCCCTCACACTAACACAGGAACACATCCATGCACATACTTTTCTGTCAAACATTCTGACAACAAACTTCACCTAATTAAAAACGAAACGTAGAACATTCTGTTTTATGTTTAAAGGAATTAAAAATAAAACATGATGATCGTCTTCGGAGACAATATCCTTGGACAATTACAGGTATATATATATATATATATATATATATATATATATATATATATATATATATATATATATATATATAAAATATATTATATATAATATATATATAAGGATTATAGAATATATATATATATATATAAGGACAACGCTATCCTACACTGCACTAAGCAATTAAGAGTAGAGGAAATTTATATGCAAAAATCTGTATACAAATGAATCTCTTAGTACTGTACCTATATTCATGCTGACATTATATTTCTGTTCACCTACTTCCTCGTTTCAAAAAATACGAGCGCTAGATTTTCAAACAATTCCCAAACTCACGGTGCTGGGTCTCCCTAGCTTAATACTTTTCTGTTTCCGAGTATTGGTAATGACTCTCCATTTAAAAAAAGAGAAACCATTATTTTTTTAATAGGAATTTAAATGCATATTTTTTGGATTTTCTGTATGAATAATTAGAGTGATTATTGTGCATAGTGTATACATAGAATATAGTGGAACGAAAACAATTCATTTTAGTGCGCTTGAATTTATCAATTATAATAATTTTCCTAGCGATGAGTAACTCTGGGACTTCTCTCTCTCTCTCTCTCTCTCTCTCTCTCTCTCTCTCTCTCTCTCTCTCTCTCTCTCTCTCTCTCGCTCTCTCTCTCTCTCTCTCAGCCCCACGTTCATGGTGTAACGAAAAACGACTGTGTATCAAATATCACATATACATAATAACATTAATTGTTTAAATGTGAAAACTATTTACGTTCAGAAAATTGAATATCTTAAATGAAAGTCTCTATTAGCTTTATGAATATTCATGGGGTGCCTCACACTGAAGGACCTGGGGCAATCCGAATAAGATGTAAGGTCAGATGTACTCTTTGACTCTTGGGGAACCATTTGTAGTTGTTTAAAAAAAAAAAAAAGTTTTATATTGTTTGTTTCACAAAGTCAAACATTATATGGGTTTCGTTGTGCTACTTGCAAAATATATATGAAATTCAATCTTTTGATATTATCTGTCAATCGAGATTACCTGAACATTT
>NC_087200.1:210733911-210741411 GCF_015104395.2 Macrobrachium nipponense
TCTTGACCAGGAGCGGAAAATCCAGTTGTAGTCCGCTAGACAACCCTCCTTCCTTCTCCTGGCTTCCTCAAACACCAAAACAGTGATTTGTAGACTCGAAAAACAGCTGTATGACTAAACAAACTTCTGGTGGGCACTTCCACTGATGCAGTCCAGGTAAACTCCAAGTTTCGAGTAACTGGACAAGTGGCTGGCGAAAGCTCTTTCGAGAGTGTTTGAAGAAAGGAATAAATTTTGCGATAGGATTTTGCAAAATACGATTTAAGTCGATGTAATGGTATGTATTTTGGTGACAAAAGATTTACACATGTAACAGAATTATATAAAGTGCCTAACGAGGTTCTTTCCAGCAGGCATGAAGAATGAAATATACTTGAAATAAAACCATTAACAAATAAAGTTTATGTAGATGACATAATTGGCTGTCTTGCATTTTTGAGCAATCTTTTGACCTTAAATATGCATGTACATATTCTTTTAATTTCTTTGAACAGCCAAGTATCAATCCTTGCCTTTCCATCTAGTACTCATTGAACATTATTAGGGGTACAAACCCATTAAGGGTAAATGGCCTCATTAGTGTCTCAACACGCAAAGCCCATAACGATTGACTCTCTCTCTCTCTCTCTCTCTCTCTCTCTCTCTCTCTGTCTGTCTGTCTGTCGTCTGTCCTGTCTCTCTCTGTCTCTCTCTCTCCAAGATTTAGGAAATCCTATTAGGTAAGATGTTTACAGAAAGCGTAAACCTGAAATGTTAAGTAAGATTTATGACCATCTGTGTGTATAAGTGGTTACTATCAGTGTTAGTGTATTTTAATGGAGTGTATGAAGTCACATTATTATTATTATTATTATTATTATTATTATTATTATTATTATTATTATTATTATTATTATTACTGTAACCTGATATTATTTGTAATGGTTATTGTTATCGCTACCATAATAAAACTCATTATCCTAACACTGTCTATGGATCCAGATAATGGTCGTACATATATACACGCAGACATATATATATATATATATATATATATATATATATATATATATATATATATATATATATATATATATATTATATATATATGTGTGTGTGTGTGTGTGTGTGGTGTGTGTGAGTGTGTGTGTGTGTTTGTGTGCGTGTGTGTGCGTGTGTGTGCGTGTGTTTGTATATGGGAATCTCCTGTGTTTGCTAGTTTAACTAGTAACCAATTAAAAAAAAAAGTAATTTCAGAGAAATTCAATTTGAAAATTAGAATCAAATTGAATAGATTGTTACGAATATCACATCCAAGAGGGAATAGTTACAGCAAAAATCGACTTTGAAAAATATATTTTTTGAATTGACGCTACAGTTAAAGGCTTTGTAATAATAAATATTATTGTGGATCAATTTGAGAAAAGGTAGAATTTTTGTATTAATAAAAATATATAGATAGAATGAAGAGAGTTTTATACAAAGGCTATTGATTCTCTCTCTCCCTCTCTCTCTCTCTCTCTCTCTCTCTCTCTCTCTCTCTCTCTCTCTCTCTCTCTCTCTCGCTGAATTGATGCCATTCTTGATCCTCGTAACAAAGACCACAAAATTTTTGCTTTTACTGTTATGGTTCATCAGTATAGATGTTAACTGATGCAATTTCCTATAAATGTGTTTTAGTAATCCCACAGGCATTATGGCGTCATTTGCGCAAGATAGAACTATTTAATGGTCTTTAATGTGGCTTTTATGTTGGGTATTGTTTTACAGTTCACTATCCACACACACACACACACACAAACACACAACACATACACACACACACACACACACACACACACACACACACACACACATATATATATATATATATATATATATATATATATATAGTATATATATATATATATATATATATAGTATATATATATGCATATATATGTGTGTGTGTCTCTCCTTGTGATACATTATGTTAATTGATTTGAACTTTTTTCTATAACAAAATAAATAGCAATTATTACTGAGCATGTCCAATATCAATAGAGTTCACCATCTGAAAAAAAAAAAAAATATTAATGATGATGATGATGACGATTAACAGCACATTTCTAGTGTTCAATACAGATTCGTATTTACAATATTCCTTAATTAAATATTTTAGAGGATAAATTATAAACATGTACAAAATATGAGATAATATCTCTCTCTCTCTCTCTCTCTCTCTCTCTCTCTCTCTCTCTCTCTCTCTCTCTCTCTCTCTCTCTCTCTCTCTCTTTCCTACCATTGAATCCTGCACTGAATTTAACTTTCCATGAGACTTATAGATATGACCAAAGCAAAAAAATAATATCCATTTCTCTCCCCCCTTCTCTCTCTCTCTCTCTCTTCTCTCTCTCCAGCTTTCACCGTGAAGCCTCTGGGAGCATTGCCGATCACAGAGGTCTCATTAGGCTTTTAATCTATTTCCTTCCAAGCAAACTAAGTACCAGCGGCCCCCTTGGAGAGGGACGCTCGTATGACCCTGGGACCAATTATATCGGTACCGATAACGATTCCAATTCCCCCAGGGGAAGGTGTTCAGGTAATGATCGGAATCGTTCGTTCCTTACACCTTTCGACGATCTTACTCCACATTCAACGTTCTTAAAGCAAAGTCGACGATCTTACTTCGCGTAATGACTGCAAAGCCGACGAAGTTGAAAGGAGAATGACTTCATTAGAATAGGAAGCGGCGATAATTACAAAAACTCTCCGCTTTTGACTAAAACCAAAGGGCAGAAGGAAAAAATATATTCCGAATGCAAAACCAAAACGAGAGAGAGAGAGAGAGAGAGAGAGAGAGAGAGAGAGAGAGAGAGAGAGAGAGAGAGAGAGAGAGAGAGAGTGGGCGAGAATCTTGTGTGACTTTCCACTTCTTGCATAACGAGTCATTCACCGCTTTTCTAAACAAAACAAAAAAAGTATACCATGATTTTCCAGTATTTATAAAGTTGACCTCAAAAGTAAGACATCATATATATATATATATATATATATATATATATATATATATATATATATATATATATATATATATATATATATATATATATATATATATATATAATGTGTGTGTGGTGTGTGTGTATATATATATATATATATATAATATATATATATATATATATATATATATATATATATATATATATATATATATATATATATATGTTTACTTAGCACTACCATTTCTATAAGATAATATCCCTTATAAAAAAATATCGTTCCATATATAAATTTTCTTATATTTCCAAAATCTGAGGAATTCACCCCTTTAAAAAAAATGATTAAAATCATACCCGAGAGTTCTAGTTATTATTTTACTTTAATAATAGATTTATACATTATTCCACAGCAATCTCTTTCCCCATTTGTCATCGATTCCATCTCCTTTTGTTGTGGATCAGAGAGGCTTCAGTGAAAATGAAATCCAGAATTTGGTCATTCAGTTTCGATCTCCGTTCCTGCCACTTGTTTAAAATGATGTTATAGTCAATAATACTCATCTAGATCATTTATAAAGTCGCATTATTTACCTCTGTGACGAAAATTATGAATCACCCCTCGGGAATAGGAATCCCCATTCGGGAAAACCTTGGCGTCTGATGAATATTTACGATTTCGCCGCTGTCATCGAGTTAAACTGGACAGTAGAAGGGCCCTTGTGGTCAAGTGTGTTATTTCCACTTGGTAAGACTGAGTGGGTTTCGTTTTATGGCTGGGATTGTATGTGTATGTTTATATGAGAGAGAGAGAGAGAGAGAGAGAGAGAGAGAGAGAGAGAGATCTATTGTTTCGTTTATATGTGGAATGTATTTGCCATACGAAATTTAAGCTGGCATTCAATTTTGTATTTAGAGAGGAGAGAGACAGAGAGAGAGAAGTAGGAGACCTATTGTTACCTCGAAAGGCTGAATTTAATTGTCCTATTAAGAGAGAGAGAGAGAGAGAGAGAGAGAGAGAGAGAGAGAGAGGAGAGAACTACTGTTTTGTTCACATTCTGAATATGCTGGTCCTATGTAAACTAAGCCCACTTTGCATTTTGCATTTAGAGTAGGGCATGTCCCATGTGAATTTGAGGGAGGGGGAACCAGCATTTTGTACTCGGTGTAGACTCCCATCATTCTCATTATCAAACTAGAATGAAAGAGTATTGCATTCTAGTTTCTCACATCTTAGGTTACATAATCAATGCACTTTTTCCCTCCAAGATGCAGAATACTTATACGAGAGAAGATCTTCATCACTGGATAGGAGATCGCGCCTCAAAGATCAATTTCCACAAGTGTTACATAACATGGAAAATCTGATTCCCAGTAAAAATAAAACACACAACTAAAAACAGATAAGTAAAAAGTAGCAATAAAAACCCAAAAATCATCCAAAATGAGATTATTGTAGTCTGTGAAAGCCCACTAACCAAAGACATAATAACAACCTGTGGTTCCATTTATTTAGAAGACAGAAATAAGAACCAATTATAAAAATGCAATTCTTGAGGCTTTCTGGATCACATCTCTATCTTTCCACGGGAAGGTAAAACCGTTTCCCTTTCAGTATCAATCATGGTTGTCTGATGGAAGAAAGTTTCCCCATCTGTCACAGCAAAGAGCCGAGCTGTGGTGTTTGGATGGGATGTGCTCAGTAAAACTCTTTGTTAGTTTCAGAAAGTTTTTTTTTTCCCGGACAGAGGTTTGTTTTTTTGTCTAAATTCAGTTTTCCATCTTTTACTTTAAATGGGCACTTTAAAATTGGAATTTAAAATTTCAATATATTATATCTATATATAATATATATATAGATATTATATATATATATATGTGTGGTGTGTGTGTGTGTGTGTGTGTGTGGTGTGTGTGTGTGTGTGTGTGTGTGTGTATATTACTTGTTCATTACCTGAGGAACCTAAGTAAATAATAGTTTTCCTTTTTCATATGGGAAGCTACTGCATTTCAATCAGATACACATGAGAGCATAAAATTATTTTCCAAATATTTAATGAAAATAACAACATTTATTCAGAACGAGATAAATGACGACTAATAATTCACTCGCACAATCCGAGTGATTAACGTTACCGATTCCACCTTCCAATCACGATAGAAAAAAGGATCTAATCTAATGGGAGAAGTCCTACGTATCCTACGCATCCCTAGGAAACAATGCTTCGTTCGTTTTAAGTCCATTTGTAAATCCAGTGAGGTAATTAGTAATTTGAAGCCTCTGCTAAAGAGAAACGGGAGGAGTCAGACCATGCAGTTGACTTTTTCATATACCTCAACAGAGCGCAGGTTGATTGCCATAGTCACAAGTCTTCCTCTCGTGATGGAAAGCAATACCTCTTTATTCCAAAACTTTCATAAATAACTTACACTTTTATTTATTTATTTATTTGTTTATTTATTCATTTTTATTTTCTTATAATATTCTCTTCCTTCTGTACATCCTGTTTCCTTCTGTTACTGGTTTTATATGAACACCACATTCTTTGAATGCTTGAATTTCAAGTCAGTGGCCTCTGTGGGCTTATTCCTAATGAACAGAATTCGTGTTGCATAATAATAATAATAATAATAATAATAATAATAATAATAATAATAATAATAATAATAATAATAATAATAATAATAATAATTATAATAGTAATAATAATAATAATTGTGGGCGGGGACAGGGAACTATTTCGTAACCTCGGATTGAATAAGGGCGAAATAGATAATATCTTTTCCATAACACGAAAGGAAGGAGGGAGAGGACTACTAAGTATAGAGGACTGCGTCAACATCGAAAACAGAGCACTGGGGCAATATCTGAAAACCAGTGAAGACGAGTGGCTAAAGAATGCATGGAAAAGAAGGACTAATAAAAGCAGACGAAGACCCAGAAATATACAGAGACAGGAGAAAGACAGAAAGAACAGAGGACTGGCACAACAAACCAATGCACGGACAATACATGAGACAGACTAAAGAACTAGCCAGCGATGACAATTGGCAATGGCTACAGAGGGGAGAGCTAAAGAAGGAAACTGAAGGAATGATAACAGCGGCACAAGATCAGGCCCTAAGAACCAGATATGTTCAAAGTACGATAGACGGAAATAACATCTCTCCCATATGTAGGAAGTGCAATACGAAAATAAAAGTGAAACCATAAACCACATTGCAAGTGAATGCCCGGCACTTGCACAGAACAGTACAAAAAGAGGCATGATTCAATAGCAAAAGCCCTCCACTGGAGCCTGTGCAAGAAACATCAGCTACCTTGCAGTAATAAGTGGTACGAGCACCAACCTGAAGGAGTGATAGAAAACGATCAGGCAAAGATCCGCCTCTGGGACTGGGGATGGTATCAGAACGGATAGGGTGATACGTGCAAACACAACCAGACGTGACGTTGATTGACAAGGTCAAGAAGAAAGTATCACTCATTGATGTCGCAATACCATGGGACACCAGAGTTGAAGAAAGAGAGAAGGGAAAAAATTGGATAAGTATCAAGATCTGTAAAATAGAAATAAGAAGGATATGGGATATGCCAGTGGAAATCGTACCCATAATCATAGGAGCACTAGGCACGATCCCAAGATCCCTGAAAAAGGAATCTAGAAAAACTAGAGGCTGAAGTAGCTCCAGGACTCATGCAGAAGAGTGTGATCCTAGAAACGGCACATATAGTAAGAAGAGTGATGGACACTCCTAAGGAGGCAGGATGCAACCCGGAACCCCACACTATAAATACCACCCCAGTCGAATTGGAGGACTGTGATAGAGCAAAAAAAAAAAAAAAAAAAAAAAAAATAATAATAATAATAATAATAATTATAATAGTAATAATAATAATAATTGTGGGCGGGGACAGGGAACTATTTCGTAACCTCGGATTGAATAAGGGCGAAATAGATAATATCTTTTCCATGAATAAAAAAACAAACTTGTACGTGTTATTTTCTTCGACGGTAGATATCGGGAATTATTAAAGAAATTTATAATAATCAATAAAATAGATGGGCTGGATTACAGATGTTAATTACAGTGATTTTTTAAAAAGTGGGACTTTCTCTCTCTCTCTCTCTCTCTCTCTCTCTCTCTCTCTCTCTCTCTCTCTCTCTCTCTCTCACCTAAAGTCTCAGCTGTCACAGCCACAAGCATTTTAAGATTGACACAATGCATTTGTTTGTCACACAAGCGAGAGAAAGAGAGACCTTACCTTACAGACCTTACATCTTGTTCGGGTTGCCCCAGGTCCCTCAGTGAGAGGCACCTCTAATGTCTACTAGAGAGTTGGTAGTACAACTTCCGGTATATTTTGCATCCTCCAATTTTGGATGGTCTGGGATGCAGCTTAGATATTTGTCGAGCTTATTCTTAAACACATCTACGCTCACTCCTGATATATTCTTCAGGTGAGCTGGCAACGCATTGAGAGAGAGAGAGAGAGAGAGAGAGAGAGAGAGAGAGAGAGAGAGAGAGAGAGAGAGAG
>NC_087200.1:210746411-210758911 GCF_015104395.2 Macrobrachium nipponense
TTCCTGGAAAAAGAATTTGAACTAATTTGTTAGCAACTTTCGTCTTTAAGGTATCCTGGCCATATAATTGAGAACGCAATTCACAAAGCAAACTTAATTTTCCTACGACACCCCCCCCCCCCCCCCCCCCCCAAAGACAAGACCAGAGACACACCCAACAATAAAATACAAATTCTGCACTTGGACAAGATTAAGATGGTGACCCAGACTCACGGAAAATCTAACCCTTTTGCATTTGCTTAACCAAATACCTTAGACAAATCCCTGATTAACGTCCAACTAAAGACATCCCCCCATGGACACAGGCGTTTACGAAATCCCATGCCTGGACTGTGACCAATCTTACATCGGATTTCCAGGAAAATCCCTTCCCCAGATATTAATACAGCACAAACGGTCAGTTAGGTATGCACAACAGAACTCAGCTATTTTAAACCATGTAAATGAACATAACCATTGCATAAACTGGAATTTGTCACATATAATTTATAGCAGCAACTGTCGGTACAAGAGTCAAATGATGGAATCGGCCTTGATTAAAGAGAGGCAGGTAATGAATATCTCAAAGGGAACATGGGACTCAGATATCATCGACCAGGTTTTCATTCAACCAACGCTTAAGAAGATTAAAGGAAGGTTATCAGCGTGAGGGACCTAAATTGGCTTACCTGTGTATGGAACTCTTGGTATAAATACCTCCTTTTCTGTAACTTTTCCCATTCATCTACCTAAAGAGGGAGACAGCAGTCTCTGAAATATAGTATTTCTCTATATATATTTTGGTGTTTTTATGGGCTCCTTTTATTAGATGGAATTCAATTATAACAGAACATTTTTACCAGTCATTCATATATATATATATATATATATATATATATATATATATATACTATATATATATATATATATATATAGTAGACAGAGAGAGAAGAGAGAGAGAGAGAGAGAGAGAGAGAGGAATTAAATGGGAACCCGTGAATAGGATCTCTTTTCGTTCCGGTCATCGACCTCCAAAGCATTTTACTTTAAACCGTCAGTTCCCATTCGCCCTTAAAATACCCTTCCGTGTATGCATATAGCAAAGCCAGATTTTTTTTCCCGACTAAAAACGAAAAGGCTCCCAAAAAAATCCTATAAAAAAATGCTGCTGAAAAGGTTGGATGGTAGAAAGCGAAGCCAATAGGTAAATTGAAAAATAATATAATTCGGTAACTAAATCGCGTTTTTTTTCCTTTTTTAATATATATATATATATATATATATATATATATATATATATATATATATATATATATATATATATAATATATATATATATATATATATATATATTATATATATATATATATATATATATTTGACTGGTAAAATGTTCTGTAACAACAGAATTCCATCTAATAAAAGGAGCTCATAAAAACACCAAAAATGTAGAGAGAAAAGTACTATATTTCAGAGACTGCAGTCTCTCTCTTCAGGTATTACCTGAAGAGAGAGACAAGCAGTCTCTGAAATATAGTACTTTTCTCTCTACATTTTTGGTGTTTTTTATGGGCTCCTTTTATTAGATATATATATATTATATATATATATATATATATATATATATATATATATATATATATATATATATATATTATATATAATAGATATAAATATATACTATATATATATATATATATATATATATGTAGTATATATATATATATATATATATATATATATATATATTATATATATATATATATATATATATATATATATATATATATATATATATATATATATATATAATATATATATATATATATTATATATGTTATATATATTATATATATATATATATAATATATATATATATATATATATATATATATATATATATATATATATATATAGATATATATATATATATATATACATATATATATATATACATATATACATGAGGACATAGTTTTTCTCTTATTCTCTTATACAATTTTCGTTAAAAGCAATTGCTTTAATGGCATCGATAAGTTTCTTGCAGGTATCTTCATACCGACGAAGTTTTCTCCGATTCTCGTTCGTCAATTTCTGGTGAAAAATACGCAGACTTCCTTCTTCCATTTATTGAATTTTTTCGCGACAGCTGTTTCGCCTTATGGCATTATGAAGCGACTACTGACTTACAATCTGGCCTTTCGGCCTATTTATTTCATCGTGTGGGAGTATGACCTTGAGGTATGGGTACTGGTTTGTCCTAGGGAATTAAACTAAACTGTTAAGGGCGTTGTTTTTGGGATACAAAGAACATAAGGACATATGTACTGTGAAAATAAAGTGAAAGTTTAAACAGTGGTTAAATAAATATTCAAAATACAATACCATGTGCTAGTGTTTCCTTAAATGTATGTTTAAAATTCAATGTTACATGTTGGTTTTAGATAAAAATTAAAAAAATTCATACAGGAATGAAAATGAATATATAAATCTAAATACAGGAATAAATAAATAAATATTTATATATATATATATATTATATATATATATATATATATATATATATATATATATATATATATATATATATAGTTATATATATTATAGCTTGTATAAAGGTACAAGTCAGATAATTTCTGTTTATACATAAATGTGTATAATTGAAATTTGAATGAGTGAGCGTGTGTGAGTGTGTGTGTCCAAATTGTCTACGTTGGTTAACGGCTACAAATTTGTGTTGGGCGAGGTCTCAGCGACCTGAGCAAGGATGTTACTTGTCTTTCGCTGGTGCTGGGTCCTCTCATGTCTTTTAATTATTTGACTTGATGGAACAAGATTCAATGATATTCCTTAATCCCATGTAATGACACAGTTAAAAGGAATATCATCAAGTCAAAGAAAGAAATGTTCTAAATTTAAGTCTTGGTTTATTTAAACTTGATGCTTTCATTATGAAAAAGTTGTAGATAAATATTAGCAACAAAATGAATATATTCAGTTTTTACACGTTTTTGACTGTAAAGGTACTTTGTAATTTCGGTTAGGTTTGTGACCGTGTGATATCCGATAATCCTGGATTATCCCTTTTAATTTTTACCCTTTTGACAATTAACCATCTGGTATTCTTGATCTTGGTTTGTACCTGAGACCTTTCTCTCCAATTGTACTTCATTAACTCCTTGACAATATTTGAGTAAAGACAAAAGCGCTTGGATTTCTGACTATCATTTTCCTGTGGGATTCGCTTATGTCCTTATGTCCTTTGTATCCAAAACAACGCCCTTAAGCTGTTAATTCCTAGACAAACCAGTACCCATACCTCAAGGTCATACTTCCCACACGATGAAATAAGTAGGCCGAAAGGCCAGATTGTAAGTCAGTAGTCGCTTCATAATGCCATAAGGCGAAACAGCTGTCGCGACAAAATTCAATAAATGGAAGAAGGAAGTCTGCGTATTTTTCACCAGAAATTGACAAACGAGAATCGGAGATAACTTTGTCGGTATGAAGATACCTGCAAGAAACTTATTGATGCCACTAAAGCAATTACTTTTAACGAAAATTATATATATATATATATATATATATATATATATATATATATATATATATATATATATATATATATATATATATATGTGTGTGTGTGTGTGTGTGTGTGTGTGTGTGTGTGTGTGTGTGTGTGTGTGCATATGAGAAATTTCCCGGGATTTGCAGTAATGCTTCTACTTATCCTATATAAAGTGTATATTAAAATTAGACCAAATCTTAAATGTTATTGGAAAACTTTGATTGATATGCTAGAAAAGTAATAACAGTCTGAAAGATATTGAATTCCCTCTCATTTATTTTATTCTATTTATAAAGAGTGATACATTCTTTCACTATTTCCCATTTGCTTCCTTTACTTCTTTCAAAAGTATATGATATTTTTGGAAAGCTTCAGTTTCAATTCATTGGCCCTTGTGGGCTTGTTCCTTATGAATAGCGCTCATGACCCGAATTATAATAATAATAATAATAATAATAATAATAATAATAATAATATAATAATAATAATAATAATAATAATAATAATATAATAATAATAATAATAATAATAATAATAATACTAATAATAATATGGAAAAGTAAATGCACAATAATATATCTGTTTGATCTTGTTCTTTAAAATAACAAGATCAAACAGACATATTATTGTGGATTTACTTTTCCATTTTATTTTATTAACTCATGTGATAGAGGTTTCTTGAATAATAAATAAAATATAATAATAATTAATAATAATAATAATAATAATATTAATAATAATAATAATAATAATAATAATAATAATTTTGATTATTGTTCACAGAGGAGTGAAATGAACGATGATGAATAAAAGAATGTGAATTTGATAAAAAGATAAATACTTTAGATGATAACCAATGAATGGGAAAGATAAAATCTGAGTTTGTATATAGGTGATTATAAAATAAAAATACATACCTTAGATAATACTCAGGGAAGGAGAGGCTATACTTAAGGTGAGTTTGTGTTTTGTGGTTAATAAGAAATAAAATCACTTACGACAGATACTCAATGCATGAAAGGTTAAACGACAATTGAGTTTGCATTTTGTGGTTAATAGAAAATCAAAACAATTAAGCTAGATAATCCTCAGGGAATGAGAGGATAAACGGAAGGTGAGGTTGTAATTTGTGGTGACAAACAGGACTCGTGAATTTCTCCAGGTATTCTGTTCCAACCAATGTTATGCACAATTCCTACCAACAATGCAGGCAGCCTTGTAGCAATCTGGGTTGCATGTCGCCCAGTATAATATATATATATAAACATATAACAAATTCGAAACATATTCCACTTTGAGTTGCTGTATTCCAGCCACAGTTACATGACGTTTCTTGGCTTTTCAAGTTAAATTGAACACGAGTCGGATTTTTTGAGAATTTATGGTATCGCTCCAATTCCAGAGATTCGTCTCGATTTCATCGGGAGTAAATCGAGGTTATTACTGAAAGTGGAACCATCGGAATCTAGTCTGCTTAAGGCTGTTTAGATCATTTGCACTGGGAGGTTTATTTCGTTATTAATCTTTTTATAACTTCCTCAACTGCCAATTATACATTTTATCCGACAGAAGGATTACCTGACAACCAACGAACAAACCTACAATATTCTATTTTCAGACAGTCACTACTTTGCATCTACTTATTTCTGATAATAAGTAGATGCAAAACCATAAATTAATATATGGTTAGATTTGAGGCGTGTGTGCACCTGTACTTGCGAATTTGTCTATATTTTCATACGTCAAATATCATAACTTTGTAATTTATAATTTCACATCTAATCCTTCTGTATATAAATACACACACGTATTTAAAACAGACTCATATTTCTTCGCGTTATGCTTAAGTACCAGGAGACTTTTATTGAATTGGGCTTGAGTCAATTGGCTTTCTCAGTTACCTCTGAATAAATTGAAGCAAATCCCGATGGGGGTTTCCGCGAGAGAGAGAGAGAGAGAGAGAGAGAGAGAGAGAGAGAGAGAGAGAGAGAGAGGTGCACAGGAATTCCAATAGACTATAATCCCAACTCTTTTTTTTATTTTTTTTTCTCCAAAATTAAGCTTCTTCAATTTAATCTTCACTTTATTTGTTTGAATACTGTATATATGGTAGTTCCTCGCCAATAGAATATGATCCTAAATTAAATTATCAATGAATAATCAAGAATAAAATTGATGTTGAAGTAAGAATGAATTGAATACCAGACAGTAAGACTGAGAGAGAGAGAGAGAGAGAGAGAGAGAGAGAGAGAGAGAGAGAGAGAGAGAGAGAGAGCCATTTCACATATATGAAATAACATATTACCATAATTAACGAGTTAACGCTTACATTTTATATCATGGAAACGGTCTTCTGAAGTACCCAGATATTGACAAGGAATACGATGATTATAAGGTCTCACAGATAATGAATCCTCACTTTATAATCCCACTCAGAAACTCTTCGGAACGAGGAATCTTGATGAGGTATAATTCCACTCCAGATTATATTCCTATTCCTCGTGAATCTTTGCCTTAGGAAACGCCGAGGAATTCTGGAGACAAGAGGTGTCCGTTCGATTAGCTGACAGGAAGGTTAATGGATCCCTCCACAATTTCTATAGTAATTTATTACTCACTCCATAAACTCGTTGATTTCTTCAGTCAAGGGAATTCATGACCTCTAAGTTCCTTCTATGATTTCTCTGCTGGAATCTTTCTCATATAAACTAACAAGTGGAGTACTGTTTCCGCATCTACAAGAAGTTTATGAAGTTGAATATCTCGATTATAAAATTGAAGATTCTATTGCAAATATTACAGAAAATTAAATAACCATATCACTCACCGAGTACTGATTTCACTTCTACAAACACTGAAGAGATCTGAGTAACTACAAAAAAGTAAATAAATACTCAAATTCAGGAATATTGCAATATCCATCTCACACTGAATTGAATTCAACTTCCCGCAAGACACAACAACCAGATCTTGAATCCATCTCAGAGGGATTCTGGAACACAATGTGTCATGTTGCTATAATGTCCAGTGGATGTCCAGGAAAGGCTATAAATATCTACGTGGACTGTAATGGTCTAATCACCTGGGACTTTTTACTTGCAGTTTGCGAGCTCGCTGAAGCAAAATGGAAAATGGAATTCATGTAACATTTCTCTTTACATATCTCTAATTTCATCGATATTATGATTTTATTTTCGATCTGGTAACCAATAGCATAATCATAACCAATGATTTGATAATTACTTCATGATTAACACCATCATGTAGGGTGAAAAAATTGATAATACTGGATCACTATTTTACCCATATTTACCATGGTGAACATAGTTAAAACTAATGTTTCTTTAGAGTTTTTTCGATTTGGTTTTGTCTTCAGATAAGTTTTATTAGCCATTCAGACAGGCCAAACTAATTCATCTTATACAATCTCATATATGTCTAAAGACTTAATCGCAAGCAAAGGAATAAGTTAATAATATCATGAAGTTGATAACAATATCATTCAATTAAGATGAATAAATTTTCTATCTAATTAACGTAAACATCAGAACACGAAACCACCCCTACTTCAAATACTTAAAGCCCATCTTTGCGTAATAATCCCCAATCATAAACCCTTCGCTTAATTGGCTCAAGAGAGAATTAACGCCAGTAAATCTCCATTTGCAACGACTTCCAGTTACTTTTGAAGCCCAGCGAACCGTAATATAGACTCAGGTCACTGGAAGGCAGAAATACAACGCTTAATTAAAGTTAAGTAGGTGTCGAAATCTTCCACGACTTTCAAAGAGGAAAGTGAATATTGGGGATAAGTGGAAATTATATGATGTTTTTCAGACGTCAGTACTGATATGGGTGTTAGTCCTGTAATGAATGGAGATATTCATTTCTTCACAGTCCATTCTCCTTTGCCTGAAGGTCAATTATCTTCCGAGATGTGATATATATATATATATATATATAATATATATATATATATATATATATATATATATATATATATATATATATATATATATATACATATATATATATATATATACTATATATTATATATATATATATATATATATATATATATATATAATATATATATATATATATATATATATATATAATATATTATATATATATATATATATATATATATATATATATATATCCCATATTATATATATATATATTCTAAGTAAATGACGATGAGTCGACAGATCTTGCAGAAAACCCGTTATTTACCTTTCCTTCGTGGCTTATACCTTTATTTATAGATTTATCACGTTCCAAACTTTCGTGATTCAGTTATACACACACACACACAAACACACACACACACACAACACACACATATATATATATATATATATATATATATATATATATATATATATATATATATATATAGTATATATATATATATATATATATATATAAGTATGCTAATGTATCATATATATATATATATATATATATATATATATATATATATATATATATATATATATATATATATATATATATATATATATATATATATATATATATATGTGTATATATATATAGATATATATATATATTATATATATAATATATATATATATATATATATATATATGTATGTATATATATATATATATATATATATATATATATATATATATATATATATATATATATATATATATATGTCTGATCACATCACCGTGATTCATATAGACTCTTTAAGCTACATATATCCTTTAATATCTAATTCGATCTACCTCGGAATTAGTTGCTAATAATTTCGTCGGCTCCCGAGCGCGAACTTAGGAATCAAGAAATCAGGACGCAAAGTGAAGCGTCCTTAACGAGATGAAATTATTCATAACGTCATTCTAAACAGAGCTCAAGAATTTGATGTTTACTCCACAATAGAAACAGGAAATGAATGAAAGGCTTAAATAAATATTCGTTGTTAAGTTTTCCATCTTCAACAAGCAATCTGCTGGAGTTTTTGAATAAATATAATAAAATATTCATAGAAGCGTTCTTAAAGTGGAAAGGTAGACGGTGAAGAAATTATGGAGCAGATAATCCTAAATTCTTACTTTTTTTACTGGTTCTGTCTCGTCGTAAATCTTAGTATAGACTCTTAGTATATAAACAAGAATGCAGAGCTTTATAAGACACTCTTAAGAGTTTACTTTACAGCAGTGTCTAAATGCAGTGCAAGCATAATGGCCTCACTAATTTCCCAAGCACAAAGATATATGCTTTCATTGCTGCATTTGAAGGGAAGTATTGCAGCTGTGTTTAAATGCAGCGCAAGCAAGATAACCTCACGAAATATCTCAAGCACAAACGTCAATGCTTCCATTATTGCATTAAATCTGGAACAGATCAAATTAGTTTCCAAATCCAAAACTGAATCGAGGCCTCCATGGCTTCGCAATTTTATCATTAATTTTATTGCAGTGCTACATCAATTATTTTGTAACCAAAAGGCCAAGATGATGAATTTAATAAGCAAATAGAATATGGCCAAGTTACCTTAAATGGCTTCACATGACATTACAATCAAGAATATTTAAGAAATATTGAACTCTAATACGACTAATGCAGTAACCTTAAGTTACCTAACATATCTAGTTCTTAAGAGCAAAAGTAAAGCCATTTTATATTATCTCAGATAACTTTTAATCTTATAATCATATGTAATTGTTCAAAAGCAATAATATAGAGCCATGATATTTTCTGTGACACAGACACCCACATTCTCTCTCTCTCTCTCTCTCTCTCTCGCAATACGATGAGGTAGCAGGAAGGGAACTGGCATTTCTCATCTATGAAATCAGCAACAGTCCTAACCAAAAAGATACAAAAGCATTCATAGATATATTAGAAGGATATAATCCTTCAAACTGGAACAAATCTAATGAAAACATCTTGAAAATAATTGAAGAAGTTCCAAATAAAATCCAAGTGGTCAAGAGACTCATAAAGAAAATATACATAAACCAACATATTCCGACAAAGAAAATGAATAAGGTGAATCTTGTGAATATCCTAATTGACGCATTAGGAAAAAGAATGCCAAAAGCATGCAAACTGTGTAAGATTTGGTATAGCATAGTCAATCCACAAAACCTAATCAGAAAATGTGCTGCATGCAACATTCCGACCCATCCACAGTGTGCTGAGGTAATACAAGATATGAGAAAAATACAAAAATTTTTTGTTCAACATGTCTATCATGGATAGACCAATGTTATTAAATCAAGATTGAATGTACAAAATAGTTGAGGATGAAGGAAGAAGAGGAAGAGGAAGAAGAGAATGAAGAAGAAGAAGAAGAGGAAAACGGAAGAGAAGTAAACAAAAATGAAATGACAGAAAAAAATAAGGAAAACAAAGAACGTAAGATAAAAGTATGGATGCAGAGATACTCATTGATATACATATGAGGCAATAAAGCAGCATACCTACGAAGAAATAAATTACGATATGGCAACAGAAAAGCAAATCCCGAAGAGGCTCTACCAGATCTACACAATGACGGGAAAGAGGCGGAAAAAAATAGACAAGAAAGACAAAATCTGCAACCTTTTGAAAAGAGGGAATTGCAGATTTGGAGAAAGATGTTACTACAAACATCCTAAGGTATGTCACAACTATGAAACTCATATGGTAAATGTGCATACCTAGATGGAATATGGGGATGAGTTGCAGAGATCTGCATCAAAAAAACCAAAAATATGCAAAAACCTAAAAGAAGGAAAAGGATGTAAGTTCGACAAAAAATGCAAATATATGCACCCTGTAGCCATGAATCATAATCAAATAAATAACCAACCAAGTAATAAAATCCAAAATAAGAAAGAAACAAATAAGAGAGAAATCAAGAATATCAGGTAAAAGAGAAAAGCAAACCACCAATGAGATATGCAGAGGTGTCAGCAAAAAATTTCAATGCATCAGCTCCAAAATTCTACTCAAGGGATATAACTGTATTTATTATGCAAGAGGATATTGCAGAAACGGAGAAAATTGCAGATTCAGACACAAAATGAATATTAGATGAAGGAAGATCAAATATTATGGAAAAGTTGGATTTTTTAATGTTAGAATTTCTGGAAATGAAAAAAGAACAACATACAGAACAGGAAAGAGACATGGGAAAATCCTTATTACTACCAATATTAAATGAAGGAGAAAACAAAACACGCAAACCATCATAGTGATGAATGCGCAGGGTTTAGTTACGAGTAACTCAAAAAGAAAAATAGAGTACTTAGAAGAACTAACCCAAATTGAAAAGAAAATAGATATAATGAATATAAGTGAAACCTGGTATTCCCAAGAGACTGGGAATGATGATCAAATAAAAGGGTTCCAAACTTATAGATCAGATAGAAAAAATATGGAATCAAGGGGAACCGCAATATATGGGAAAGACAAAAACAAGGAAAAATATATGAGAAATATAGTAACTCAGAATGTGAACTAATAGCGGTAGAATTTGAATCTGAAAAATTATGAACATAGTAATATATAGAACCTCCCTAATACTAAAGAGTTTGACTTAATAATTGAAAAATTGGATGATATATGTAGAAATCACAAGGACTGGGACTATTCTCCTATCTGGTGACTTCAACTTTCCTTTCGTAGAATGGAAAGAACGAATAGGAGATTGTGGATGTACTTATACATATAAAAAAGAGAGTAATAAAGTAGTGCGAAAAGATAAGAGGCAATTCGAAAAGCTATTAGATATGCTACTAGAATACAACATTCAACAAATAAATCACCTGCCAACAAGAAGGAAAATACTTTAGACCTAGTATTTGTGAACGAGGTGAATTATGTTAAAGAAATAATATTGTTTATAATGCGAGTATTTCAGACCATAATGTCATAGAATTAACAGTTCATTCCAAAGCAAGTGAAAACAGAGATAAGCAAGAAATGAAAAAGTGGGAAGGATATGGAAGATACAACTTCTATCAGTAAAAATATAAAATGGTCAGAAATAAATGAAGATTAAACAAAGATTGGGATAACATTTTCGTAAGCGATGACATAAGGGTAAATACGGAGATATTATATAAAATATTAGAGAAAAATAGTGGATAAATATATACCGAAGAAGAAAGTAAAACATCATTCATGCATACCAAGAGACAGAAGGATCTTGTTCCAGAAAATCAGAAAGTGGAAAAAAGGTCTTGCAAAAGAAAAAAATGCATGGAAAGTTATAGAAACTAAAAAGTAAGATAGAAAATGCAGAACAAAAGATTATACAATCAAAACAAAAAGAAAATGAAAACGGGAATTGGAAGAAAAAACCCTATTAAATATCAAGCAAAACCCAAACTATATACTCATATGCGAATAAGATGAATAAAATAAGAATAGAATATAGGGCCCTCTGAGAAAATTGAAAGGGAGAATTAACGAATGAAAAAAAAGGATATTTGCAACATACTGGCAGAACGATATAGAATTCACCCCGAGAATAGATAATGAAGATAATGATATAATGATGAATAAAAGAAGAAAATTAAAGGAAAAATTTTTAACCCCCACCCCCCCCCTCCCTTGGGGGGAGAAAAATTTTTGGGGAAAAAAAAAGGGAAAAAAAGAATTAAAACCGAAATTGAAAAAAAAAAAAAAAGGAAAAAAAAATTTTTTGCCCCCCAACATAAACCCGGGGCAAAGAAACGATTAAAAAATAAAAAAGGAAAAAGAGGAAAAATTTCCCAACCCCCTAGAAATAAGATAAAATGGGAAAAGGAATAAAAATGATATAAGAAGTAAGGGACGAAAATAGTGAATATTTAGCTGACATAGAAATTAATGAAGCTGCTGCAGGGCTGATGGAATCCCTGCTATTTTGTTAAAGAAAGTAGTTCATTCTATCGCAAAGCCACTTGCAATATTATTAAGACAAAGTGTAGATACAGGCACAAAT
>NC_087200.1:210769618-210774618 GCF_015104395.2 Macrobrachium nipponense
GAAGGATTACCTGACAAACCAACGAACAAACATACAATATTCAATTTTCAGGACATTCACTACTTTTTAAATACTTTTAAGTTTTTATTTCTGATAATAAGTAGATGCAAAACCATAAATTATTATATGGTTAGATTTGATGCGTATGTGCACCTGTACTTGCGTATTTTTCTATATTTTCATACGTCAAATATAATAACTTTGTAATTTATAATTTCACATCTAATCCTTCTGTATATAAATACACACACGTATTTAAAACACACTCATATTTCTTCGCGTTATGCTTAAGTACCAGGAGACTTTTATTGAATTGGGCTTACGTCAATTGGCTTTCTCAGTTACCTATGAATAAATTGAAGCAAATCCGATTTGGGGCGGGTTTCCGAGAGAGAGAGAGAGATGAGACGAGAGAGAGAGAGAGAGAGAGAGAGAGAGAGGTGCAAAGGAATTCCAATAGGCTATAATCCCCAACTCTTTTTTTATTTTTTTTTCTCCAAAATTAAGCTTCTTCAATTTAATCTTCACGTTATTTGTTTGAATACTGTATATATGGTAGTTCCTCGCCAATAGAATATGCTCCTAAATTAAATTATCAATGAATAATCAAGAATGAAATTGATGTTGAAGTACGAATGAATTGAATACCAGGCAGTAATCACACACACACACTCACACACACACACACAGAGAGAGAGAGAGAGAGCCATTTCACATATATGAAATAACATATTACCATCATTAACGAGTTAACGCTTATATTTTATATCATGGAAAGGTCTTCTGAAGTACCCAGATATTGACAAGTAATACGATGATTATTAATATCTCACAGATAATGAATCCCTCACTTTTATAATCCCACTCAGAAACTCTTCGGAACGAGGAATCTTAATGAGGTATAATTCCACTCCAGATTATATTCAATTCCTCCTGAATCTTTGCCTTAGGAATCGCCGAGGAATTCTGGAAACAAGAATTGTCCTTTCGATTAGCTGACAGGAAGGTTAATGGATCCCTCCACAATTTCTAGAGTAATTTATTTCTCACTCCATAAACTCGTTGATTTCTTCAGTCAAGGGAATTCATGACCTCTAAGTTCCTTCTAAGATTTCTCTGCTGGAATCTTTATTCATATAAACTAACAAGTGGAGTACTGTTTTCGCATCTACAAGAAGTTTATGAAGTTGAATATCTCAATTATAAAATTGAAGATTCTATTGCAAACATTACAGAAAATTAAATAGCTTTATCACTCAGTGCAAACCGTTTTCACTTCACCAAACGCTGAAGAAATCTGAGTAGCTACATAAATGTAAATAAATATTCAAGTTCAGGAATATTCCAATAAATCCATCTCGCGCTGAATAGGATTCAACTTCCTGCAAGGTACAACAAACCGGATCTTCAATTCATCCAGAGGGATTCTGGAATACGAGGTGTCCTTTGCTATAAGGTCCAGTGGATGTCCAGGGAAGGTTATAAATACCTACGTGGACTGTAATGGTCCAATCACTTGGGACTTGTTACTTGTACTGTTCGCGAGCTAGCTGAAACAAAATGGAAAATGGAATTAATGTACCATTTGTCTTTCACATATCAATAATTCCATCTTTATTAATGATTTTTTTTTCGATTTGATAATATCAATATTATAACCAATGACTCATAGTTAATTCATGATTAAGACCATCCTTTAGGGTGACAAAATTCCTTTATAATATCACTATCTAACAATATTTAATAAGGTGAATATATAGCGGTGGAAATGTTTACAAACGGACTACCTGTTGATAATTCTGATTCGCGTAGCGAATTTCTCTCCGTCTCTTTCTCCTCAGTTGAACTGCGAAGATATTTTCTGAATGTCGGTATGAGACGAGAGGTGTTAAGAGGAAGTGAGTGTACAAATTCATATACAAAATCATAGGCGAGAAAACTTAATCAAAGGATACAGGTATATATATATATATATATATATATATATATATATATATATATATATATATATATATATATATATACATATATATGTGTGTGTGTGTGTGTGTGTATTCCATTTCAACAAGAAGATATAAAAACAGTTTACAGAGAATGGAGGGAATCTGCATAACCAAAGACCTCTGTGGGGAAGCAGTCTGCTAAAAGGAGATCGACGAAGATTAAGGGAGATAGTGACGTAGGTCGAGGGTCGAGTGAGGGAGATGAAGGGAGATTAATGGTCGAGGTCGAGAGGTCTCTTTTCGCTCTTGGGAACCAAGAGGAAGGGAGGTTGTTAACATGTTTATCTCCCTCTTTTGGGGTTTTCATGAAAACTTTGGTGACATTTTCCTTGTATTAATTGGTGCTTTGCCAAATCCCATAATATATATATATAGATAGATATATATTAGATATATATATATATATATATAGATATATATATATATATATATATATATATATATATATAGTATATATATATAATATATATATATATATATATTATATATATATAGATATATAATATATATATTATATATATATATATATATATATATATATATATATATATATATATATATATATATATATATATAGATATATATATATATATATATATATATATATATATATATATATATATATATATTATATATATCATATATATATATATATATATATATATATATATATATATATATATATATATATATATATATTATATATATATATATATATATATATATATATATATATATAGATATATATATATATATATATATATACAGTAGTACCTCGAGATACGAAAGGCTCTACTTATCGGGAAAAAACTCGAGATACGAAAGCCAATGCGAAAAATTTTACTGCTCTACATACGAAAAGTTTTCAAGATACGAAAGGTTGTTGCTGTAAATTCCCGAGATTCGCCCGGACCACCGAGAACAATTTTAAAACTGCTGCGCCGCGACCTGAGTAAACTCGCCACCATCCTCCTGCTCTCCCATTGGTCCCGATGCTAGTCACCCCATAAGGTCCTGCTCTCCATTGGTCAGCATCTACCCTTGCGCTTTAAGTATTCTATGGTAAAAGGATGCTATAAATTGAAAAACTTATTCATGCAATTATAATTTAAAAAAAAAAAATAAAAAAAAAAATTAGGTAAAGATAGAATAAAAGAATAGAAAATGAAATGGTTTATCTTATTAACTGTTTGGTAGTTCAGTAGTTGAAGAGAGATAATGAAAATTTTATGGCTTACTGTGTAAATTGATTTGCTTGTCGATCGTTCGATACTCGTAAGTGCTGGATGTAAACAGACGTTTTGGAAGCTTTTTTTTGTTTTGTTTATTATAGTTTTTTAATGGTTACTTGAATAATTATTGAAAGAGTCCATGCAATACATTTAATAAAAAAAAAATTGTGAATTAGATATCATAAACTATAAAATAAACCAGACTGCTAACAATACATATTTTTTTGAATTCTTCTTCTGTTTTATTGTTACGTTACGTATACGTATGTTTCATTATAGCTGTCAGTAACTCGGTATCTCCCATTAGGTAAGATAGAATAAAGAATAGAAATGAATGGTTATTATACTGTTTGGTAGTTTCATTAGTGAAGAGAGATACTAATGACAATTTATGGCTTACTGTGTGCTAGGAAAAAAAAAAAAAAAAAAAAAAAAAAAAAAAAAAATGATCTTGGCGCTGCGTTCGATATCGTAGACGGGTAAGAGCTGAATGTAAACAATCGATTGGAAGGTTTGTTTTTTTGTTTGTTTGTGTATTATAGTTCACGATTAATTAATAATTATTTGAAATGAGTACATACTGATGTTTATACATTTATTGGCTATTCTAAGCTTTTAGCTCTTAGGTTTAGATGTCAGGAACTCATAGACTAGGCTACAGTAGCAACTGCTAACATAGGCTAGGCTTATTGCTAAGGGACTATGCTAAAGTCCTAATATATGCAGTAAAAAATGGGGTTGAAAACATTACATGCGAGTGAATATTACTCAAGATGATACAATATTTTGCCTTTTTTTGGAGTCATATTTCTTCCGTCGGATCAGCGTTGTACCCCTAGAACATGTGTTTTAAGCCTGGAAATAAAATTTACTGGGGTGTTTTTGGAGTGCTTGGAACGGATTAGCCATTTTACATGTAAAATGTGTTCCAAGATACGAAAAACTCATAATACGAAGGCCGTCTCGGAACGGATTAATTTCGTATCTCGTGGTACCACTGTATATATATATATATATATATATATATATATATATATATATATATATATATATATATATATATATATATATCTATATATATATATATATATATATATATATATATATATATATATATGTATATCAGAATATTCTTACTCAACGCCGGGTCGGGAAAAAAAAAAAAAAAAAAATATCTTATGGTACCTGCATGATAAGACAAAAGAACAAAAAACTGTCGTATAAAAATAATTGGATTGACATAATTCGGGAATATTATTTTTTTCCATTCCTGTAGTAGGACAGGATCCAGAGCCATCCGCGAGGTAGGATGATACGGACTTTCACTCCCTAATCCTGAGTAAATCCTCGTGGACTCCGAAATCGGCCCTTAGTTGTAACCATTAAAAAGTAAAAAAAAGGAATTATTAGACTCAGAAGAACTTTCCACTTCCAACTTACGTTTTTTAATGTAAAGCTTATAGCGCCTTATTCTAGCTCTGTATTCGGAACTTCGAATGTGCTCATGAATAATTACAACGGATAAAGGACTGGGAATGTTTTCTTATTTTCGCTGTCCTTTTTTTTTTATTTTCGCTGCTTTCTTTGTTCCTACATATCTATAACTTAGGTCATAGGCCTGTAGTTTGCATCGTAACACCAAGCTACACGTTTATGCCAAGTTTCAATTCTGTCCTGACATCCTTTTTAGAACAAATTTTACGAGCATATTTCAAAAACATTTTGGTCTGTTGAACTGTTAAACTGTTCTTGGCAACCCCTTAAC
>NC_087200.1:210777118-210784618 GCF_015104395.2 Macrobrachium nipponense
CGAGTAATGGCTACCAACATGCGAATAAGTATGTTTTTGAGATATGAGCTCCCAAAGATTTGCTATGTAAAATTTTCGCTTTTTCTTATAAAATTCAAAACAACATTATCATAATTACTTTATTTGTACTTTTATTGTTGATTTCTATATCAAGGATTATGGTCCTCCCCCTAAAAGTCGGCTGCCACTCCTGGGTTTTTTAAAACCCAGATCTGGGTTTTTTTGTCTCTCGTCTGGGTTTTTTATTCGTAATTTTTTTTTTTTTTTAATTACACTGAAGTAAGATATTTTTTTAAAATATGTATTTATGGTCCGCAAGTACATAACCTCAGCAAAGATGTTTCAAAACAAATTTAGCAAATGTTCCCCTTTCATAAAGATGGTGTTATTGCTAATTTAAGCATCTTGGATCCAGCTTTGGCTCTTGATACTGCAGTCACCAACAGGTCTTGTCAAAATTAGCAGTTAGTTTCCCCCCATAAAAATTTATCCCTGGGAAAAGGTATTGAATGACCTTAGACGACGAAAGGAGATCATTCCGAAATTCAAAAAGATATACTCCAATTTATAATTCAATTCCAGAATTCTGGTACAAATTAAGAAATATAAGAGATGGCTTTGATATTCCCAAATTTGAAAAGCTTTCCTGTTTTATGACAAATTTAACAGTACTACCTCATTCTTCTGCCTCAGTAGAATACGTTTTCTCTCAAGTTAATTTAGTCAAATAAAAAAAAAATACAAAACTCTCTCAAGCCCTATGCAGTGAGAGACAAGCTGCTTGCTAAACAGACAATAACCAGAGGGTGGTCGGTTAGTAGTGATACTTGGGAACCTGCATCAGAACTCGTAAAGATGTAATGGATGGTTTTGACATAAAAGGTATCAAAAACGTCTGAAAGATCTGCAAGATTCAAATAAAGTGGACCCTACAAGACGTTTCTGAATTTGAAAGCTGGGATTTTTGCATAGGAATCTGGGTTTTTTTTCCCATCTGAATCTGGGGTTTTCTAAAATGTACGAGTAGCAGCCCTGACTAAGCGTGACACGAGACAATGATGTTGACGGCGTGACATAAGACAATGAGGGAGCTGATAACAAAGAATTTTCGTGTTTTTTTTTTTCATTACACTCCTGGCCTTCGCTAATTTTGCTAGCCTTAGTTGCTGAGTAGCCTTCTTGATCTTAGGTAACTTCGTCATTGCTATAAGTTCACTAGAAGTTATAAAAAAAACGTAAAATAGCTAGTAACCAAACGCAAGTGGGTAAGTGCTTTCAAACCCTTTGACGTCTGTGGCGTAAGTGAGTCATTCTCTGAGTCTCGCTTATAAATAACCACTCTGAGCAGCTAGCGGCTAGCCTATTCTCACACAACCTTTCATTGCTACCAGATGTATGAGAATTTCGAAAAAATAAATCTAAAAAAATCGCTGTATATATGCAAAAATAAACACGCAAAAACGATCCTGTCAAAACTCAGCATCATACAGACGACGCAGTTACGATGACGTCATCATTTAAAAACTGCCATATCTTCATTATTTGTAAAAATAATTGGCTGCCTAGATACAAATAATAACGCGTTTTTATTTTTTTCAAGTTACATGTTCATCCGCCATAGCGGACAGTCCCCTTAAGTTTTGTGGCTTGTAATTTTTATTTTATTATAAACAAAATGACATGTAATTCTATTCTATATTTTACTGAAGAGATACCATCTCTCTGGTCTTACTCGAAGTCTTACTCAAAAGATCTTATCATTATCTTGTAAAATATCTGGACTGAGCAAATACAGTTATTCATATTTTATATTTATCTAAAAACAGTATCTACTGCAGCCAAAAACTTTAGTTTGTGCATGGCAGTGGGTCCACATGTAAAATCATAGGCGTTTGCAAATAACTACAAAATATTTATACAGACAAACTATTGTAAATGATAAGATAAAACACAGGGCTACGTTGTCATTCTGTAAAAATAACCTGCTTTTAGTTTCCTCTGGTTTTTAAATAAAGGTTATCTCTTCTGTTATCGGTGCAAAATTAATTTTGTGGAGAAGGAATAAAAAATTAAACGTTTCCTTTGTGTGGCTTCAGAAAAAACTATACAGCGAAGTCCCGCATGAAAATATGAAGTAGGAAAATTGAAAATCTCTGTGGATAAAAATCTAAATGCCAGGTTTAATGAAAGAAATATATTGTTTTAAAAAAATTCTTTCAAAACACAAATAAATGCCGGAATTTAAGGATACATAACCAATACTCTGATGAAAATATTAGCTGTGGGGGAAAAATGAAAAATCTCTGTATATAAAAGAAAAAAAAAAATCGAGCGTTTCCGAAAATAATAATGATGTATTGTTGAAAAATACTTGTGGTACACAAATGGATGCCGGAATTTAACAAAGGATTTGTTCATTTTCAAATCATTAACAGTGTTTTGTGTGATTTGCATTGTCACATAAAATGGCACAACTTAAGCCGAAGTCTTATGGAGCAATTTTTGGGTTATGAAAATAATTTGTATTTATTTGCATATAAACAAACAAATGAGAGAGAGAGAGAGAGAGAGAGAGAGAGAGAGAGAGAGAGAGAGAGAGAGAGAGAGAGAGAGAGAGAGGACTAATATACTAATCAAATAATATGCAAATCACAAGACGACGTCAAGAATTTCCACTTTCTCTGAATGCTATAGAAAAATGAAAAAAAAAAAAAAAATATGTCTCGAGGTTTTTGGGGGAAAATTCTCGCTACTCCTCAGTATTCAGGAAACATTTTCCTGATGAAATTTCGTCTAAAGTTTTGGGACTTTCTGAGAGAGAGGCTGGTGGTTTGAACACTGTTACAGTGTTCAATATTTTCGCCAAAATCTTCAGTCTTCTTCGTTGTCAAGGGATTTTTCGTATCTATAAACCACATACACACACAAAACACACACAATAATATATTATTACTAAGAAATTAAAACATATATTTGTTTTACTTTTATTTTTCAGATAAATAAAATTTACTTTCTGGTGAACAATGATTTTTTTTTTATTTTTTTTTTATATTTGCATTTTTCAGTTAACTAAACAGTCTGATTTGGTTTATTAAAACGTAAAAATCAGACTGAGTTTTCTTATTAGCTAAACATTGTTTCCCAGCACAACATTCAAAACTACGAAATATCAAAATCTATATAGAGATTTTAGCGAATACATTTTATTAGCAATTCAAACCGAGAATTTTCCCGTACTATTGGAAAGAGGATACAAAGGTTATTTTATTCTAATATCAGGTAAAAAAAAAAAAATATATATATATATATATATATATATATATATATATATATATATATATATATATATATATATATATATATATTAGTCAAAGTACCGGCTTTCTTCATTAATTAAAACGGATCCGTGTACATATTGTATATACGAAATAAATAACTAATGGTAACTACCTTCGTAATAAGTACGAAATCTTGAAATTAAGTTAAAATGTAGCTCTCCAGTATCCTTGTAAAACCTACCTTCTGATTCCCCTCCTGTCTCGTTCTCCTTACTCCCCTCTCTCCCCATCCCCCCCACACGTTTTCCTTCGCTCTGGCTGATTTGCCACCTGTGTGTCTCGTCCCAGCTCCTGCCTTGTAAGCGCTTGTTAAGAACTTCTCTGATCATTGTGAGTACGGTTATTATCCATATGATATTTTGGATTTTGGTATTGGGCAGAATATTTAGTTTATTATGTTTGGTTATGTTAATTAATTGGTAAGGTTTTGATATGTTAAGTTTTGTTAATTAAATGTAATTGTTTTATTGTTTTTCCATAACCTACCTATTGTTAATTTTGTGGATTTAACTTGAACCTTGACAAATGGGGGCCTGACCGGGATCTCTAAATTTTAAAATTAAATTCTGCCCAAATCCATTTCAACGTAACATTTTGTATTCTGATCGTGGGATATGATTATCATGTGTTGAGTATTAAGTTACAGTGCGCAAGTAATTCAGTGATGTTTCAACAGTGATACCGTAATCCTTTTAGAGTAAGCTTTATTTTTAGTGCTAACGAGGTATCTCGATTGTTCTGTCCGCGAGCACCATCGACCAAATAAAGTGTCTTTAAACTTTAATTACGGTTGTAACTAAGCCAATATAGTTTATAATCGGGTCTTGAGCATGATTAACCACTTTCGTTGTATTTGGAGCACTCGGTGGAAAATCTTAAGGTAACATAATTTGCTTAGCGGCCGTCGACATGGGTAGTATTCGTATAAATGCTCGTTATAACTAATTATCCTTGTCCGAAGCATTCTTTTCCGAGGTGTTAACTTCAGAATTCGCTGCCAAGTTTTCCATTGTGCACATTTATTATGACTTAGTGTTTAACGCAGTATATGGTGTAGACTATATATCCTACTTTCAGAAAGTAGCAATTGTTTACAAGGTGTTACTAACAGGTAGACTTCTCTTAACTCGAAATGCCGCTCTTTAGTGTTGATGATTTTTCATAGTGACCCAGCGTCACACCTGACTTCCATGTTGTCGCTAATAAGAATGAACTTTTGTTGTTAGCAGCTAAATTTGGGTAGCTCTTCCTCCTAATGCAAAGAAGGATGTATGTACGTAATTACATAGTACAGCATTGTATAAGTGAAGACCTAGTAGATAGTTCTGAGGGCAGCAAATATATCGTAGACGTGGGTGATAAATCATCGGATGTAGAGTATATGAAGCTGGCTATTCAGTTAGAGCAAATGAAAAGGGAAACCATAAATGCTGAACTAGAGAAGAAAAAGAGACAGTTGGAAATAGAAAATCAGGCTTTATTAGAAAGACAGCAAAAGGATTGGAGTTTATTCAAGCTAAATTAGACAGAAGTCAGTCATGAGCTCAGTTAGCTCAGCAAGGAAGAGGAGTAAAATCAGGTTAGCTATGGAAAATAAAAAGCAAGAATTAGAACTAGAAGCTAGACAACCAATGAAATTTGATTTGACTAGATGCATCAAGTTAGTTCCTAAGTTCGATGAGACTGAAGTTGACGTGTTTTTTAAGAATTCGAAGACTTGGCTTCTTACATGAAATGGCCTCTTGAAACAATGGGTGTGGCTCATTAAGCCTAAGTTGGTCGGAAAGGCTGCCACTGTTGTTGGTAGTCTGGTAGGTGAATTGAGCTATATGGTAATCAAAAAAGCTGTTTTAGATGCATATGCTGTAACTAGTGAAGGTTATCGTCAAAAGTTTCGTAATTATGTTAAGCCCCATATTAAGACTTGGACTGAATTTGCTGCAGAAAAATTAAGGTTGTTTAAGAAGTGGCTTGACTCAGAAGATGTAGTTACTTATGAGGAATTAATTAATCTCATTGTAACTGAGGAATTTGAGAGAGACGTCCTCCCCTCAAAATATCATGTTGTATATAAGCTGATAAGGAAGAGAAGGATCTCAAAAAGGCAGCTGTTTTGGCTGATAACTATTCATTAATACATAAAGGCAGTCTGGGTAATGTAAAACAACATAGAGCAGAAACCGCTGGGTGATAAAGATGGGAAGACTTATAGGAGTTTGTTTTGCAATTATTGTAAGAAGGAAGGCCACATGATTAGTAATTGTCCGAATCCTGGCAATGTAAGAGGGGAAAAGTGACTGAAAACAGAGCTCCAGTTAAGGTGTTTCCCAGGATATAATCAGAGGCCGGTAAACGAATCTGCAATGCATTGCGTATCACAGGATAAGAATTTGTTTGAAAAATTCATTTTGTAACGGTACAATATCATTGCACATTAGTGATTAAACCATTAAAGTAAGAATGTTAAGGGATACAGGTTCAAACCAAAGCATTTTAATTAAAAGTGTTGTTCCAAATCTCACATTGCTTGATGAAAATGTCATAGTCAGGGATTTAACTGACGCTAAACTATTGCCGCTTACAGAAGTGTTCATGGATTGTCCGTATGTAACTAGTAAAGTAAAAATGGCTGTTAGAGAAGGGAATTTCCCCTTGCCAAATGTACAAGTGTTACTTGGTAACGATCTTGCTGGAGAACTGTTGTTACCCAATCTGATAATGTATGAAACTCCTGGAATAATAGAGGAAAGTGAGAATGAAAGAGATCGTGAGTGCGAAAAGAGGAAAATGAAAAGGAGTCAAAAGTGGAGGGTTGTGTTAATGTGACGACCCGCAGTATGGTTAATAATGATAGAGTGAAAGTAAGTGTACCCAACCTCGCAGATAAAGTACAAATGAACAAGAAAAGCCTTGTAAAGTTACAGAGAGGAGATCCAACTTTTAAATGGTGTTTATAAGCAAGCATTGAGGGAAAGGAATGGAAAAGGTACCTGGATATTACTTTAAGGATGATGTAATTTTCAGGTTATATAGACCTCCTAGGCTGGGTAATGATGAAACATGGAGTGGACAGAGAACAGTTAGTAGTCCCTCATGATTTACGTAAAGATTTATTGGAGCTCGCTCATAATGTTTTATTCACATTTTGGAATTACTAAAACTTACAACCGCTTAGCATATGATTTTTTCTGGCCTAAAATGAAGGCGGATGTTGTAAATTTCATTAAACATTGTCATTATTTGTCAAATTGCCGGTAAACCTATAAGGTTATAACCAAAGGCACCTTTGAATCCTATTATTGTACCTCATGAGCCCTTCCATCGAATTATCCTAGATTGTGTAGGTCCACTGCCTAAGACAAAGAAAGGTAATCAATATCTTGTGACTATGTGCCCTACCTCACGATTTCCTATTGCACTTCCAGTCAAGAATATTTCCTCTAAAATGTTCTTAACCACTTACTCAAAGTATTTACAACTTACGGGTTTCCTAAGGAAATCCAGTGTGATAGGGGTACCAATTTTACTAGTGATGTTTTTCAGAAAACTCGAATGAGTTGTGTATAAAAACAGTGTCTCTCATCTCCTTATCACCAGAATCTCAGGGAGCATTAGAACGGCATCATCAGACTTTAAAGTCGTTGCTTAGGAAAATTTTGTATTGAATTTGAATCTGATTGGGATGAAGGCATAGACTATTTACTAGTTTGTAATTAGGGAAGTACCTTCTGAGTCTCTAAGTGTATCCCCTTTTGAAATGCTATACGGTCGTAAAGTACGTGGTCCTTTACAAATAGTTGTAAAGATAAGTTACTTGACAAGTATAAACGTAGAGGCTATACAGTGAGTCAGTACCTACAGAAATTAAAGGGAAATATTAATAAGATTCATAAGTTTGCTCTAAACAACTTATTGTGTGAAAATCAAAATCTGGCCTTATGTTATACAGAAACGTTTAAATAATCAGAATTGTATCATAAAAAACTCCAGATAGACTTAAAAGCACTCAGTTAGTCCATGTCAATATGCTTAAAGAATATGCCGATTCTCTGCTGCTCTATTTTGTTCCAGAGACACAGATATTGTAAAACAAAAGTCCCCACCACCTTAAAGGATTGTAAATTCTTTAGGCCTAAATGAAATCCCATCTGGGCTGACTCTT
>NC_087200.1:210803092-210813945 GCF_015104395.2 Macrobrachium nipponense
GAGGCTCACAAAAGTCTGTATCGAACCAAACTATAAAAGGAAGTGGAACCTCTTGTTACCTTATCGAAGACTCTATATATTATTCCGAGTGAAGAGATGTATCGGTTTCTGTCTGAATTCTACTGAAACGAGGCTCAGGGGACCGATTCCCATCAATTCCAAAGGTCTTTTGACTCCGATTTTGTCTGGTGACGTCCAAGATATAAATCTTGCAGTTTGATGGCTTTTTCTCTGCCCTGCTTAGTTCTCTATGATGCATTTGTCATGTAGTACTGGTTATATGTTACAGTGAATAACATGGACGCTGGTAAATACCTTACACACACACACACGCGCGCGCGCGCGCGGCAGCGCGCTACGCACAACACATACATAGACGAATTTATCAATAGTTAAAGGTAAATGCCTGTTTAGCGTAGACTTTCTTCACAATATGCAATAAAAACATTTTCGCGCAAGTAACGCTTATAAAATAGCATGGATATAAATACACATAATGCACACACATACTGAAACAAACACGAAACAAGAGATTTTAAATGAGTTCAGTGATGGATGTCACTGGAATGTGTCACTTCATAGAGAGTAAATGAGCAACTAAAACGCATATATAAAAAGATTTTGTACCTGAGCAGATCATAAGATTTGCTAAGTATGAATACCTTCCAAAAAATTCCTCCTGAGATGTTAAATATATATAACAAATATTAGATATAGATATTAAATTGGTTCAATAATGGACATTTACTAAACTATGTGGCTACTTAGAAAATAAATGAGTAGAGGAAATTTATGCATATATAAATTTATTTGAATAATGATAAGTATAGAATATGAATACCTTCCAAAATATCTTTCCTTACATGTTATACAGCTGAAAGACAACTGGAATACATATCTTAGGAGTACGTTCAGTATTGGGCATCATTAAACTACGCCGTTCATAGAAAAAAAATTAGTAAATTAACCATTGTACGAATATACTATATTCAAAGTAATGGTGATGTTAGAAAGTATAGATAAAATACATAATTTTTTTATGCGATTTTCAACAATTTAAACAAAACTGAAGTTGTCTAAACATGAGTTCGATCATGTATTTTACCAAATCAGGTCATTAAGCAAAGATTTCATAAATAAATAGAACGTAGATAAATGGAAATATTAAGAAAGCATAGATATATTGCATCATTTCTTTCTCGAACGTTAAGCAATTTAAACAACTGAAATAGAGATTCAAAAGGTGAGTGTACGACCACGCATGAGGAGTTTTGTCATTGCACCACGTACTACTCAAAACGCTCAAATAGAAAGAGAAATCCTCCTTTCAATAACTGAGATTTTAAAACGGTAATTGAAAGTGGGTTTACCACAAAATGCAACGGAATTCACAATGTTTCATATCATGGAACTTTTCGCAGGATCAAAGAGAGACAAGTTTACTGCTTCTATCCAGGCATTTCTGTCTAAAAAACTGAAACACTATAGACAGGCCTCTTCATCACATCGTTTTTTTCCAGACGCTGACCATGCCGTTGCAAGAGTTAATGACAGAGGTCTGTTCTAGAAACCTAAATATCATTTCGAGTTTTAATAACATAATTACCCATAATTCTATTTAGAGCAATTAATAACAAAAAAGATTATTAAAGAACAATTATTCCTATAGTAGGAATCTTCTGAGCAATATTACGAGCATATAGTGTATAAAAGACTGATTACTTTAGAGTAGGATCCTTTCCATTTACTTCTGACTCTTCCATCACCAACATTTCACCTTGAGTCATTCTCTTAAAGCACATGGCTCTCCCCACCTCTCTCCCCCACAAGCCTCATACCCCTAACACCCTCCCCCTAACACAAAGGGTAAAAAATGGGTGATGATAACTTCGGGGAGTCAGAGTATAAAACAGGCCGACGAGGTGGACACGAAGCCATCAAATGCAAATTGGAGGCGGAGCTCGTGATTGCGACGCCAACAAGAACTAATTAATCAATAATTTGAGGCGGACGCAGAATCATCCCAGATCATAATTAGATTCCAAAATCATTATAACGTTATTTGTCAATTTATATTTACTTGTGAAGCTGTTTGATGACTGAATTAGCGTGTTGTCTTTCAAGTATATAAATTGTCTGTTTTATTCTTTAATTCAGTTGTCATACAATCTCTTTAGATTACATATTGGGTATATGCTTTTTAAATTATATATATATATATATATATAATATATATATATATATATATAATATATATATATATCTATATATATATATGTATATGTATAACAGAATCACGAAAGTTAGGAACGTGATAAATCCATAAATAAAGATAAATGCCACGAAGGAAAAATAAACGAAGGAGTCTGCGAGATCTTTCGGCTGAAAAGCCCTTTACTGAAGCAGCTACTGAGAAAAACAAAAATACGAGAAAAGACAATACAAGAAGGTTTCGTATATAACTGACAGATAGGGATTATAAAAGGATTAGTGCCTAGAACATCCCGACACACCTGGAAGATAAGAAACCTTCCCAAACAAGCATAAACAAAAGGGTGCAATTAAAGGTTTAAGACAATCATCTCAGATACAATCTCCAGACAATTAAAGGATTATAGGTGACAGCTATACGGAACCTGGTAGACAAAACCATATTCACAAAAATCACAGACATACATTACAATAATTTTTTTTTTTTTTTTTTTTTTTTATAATAACTCTAAGGCAACTGATTTTTATTTAAGTCCAGTAATTATATATTTGAGGTCATTCTTAAACATGTTACAGATACAAGGGTCTAAATGAAAAAGGCCACGGCTAACATTGAAATTACAATGAAAAGTAAGTTGTATTAAAGCAGATTCTAAAAGATTTCGTGATAAGACATCTCTTGACTGTGCAATTACTGAACTGTCAATCCAATTAATTCGGTGGTTGTTTTCACTTAAATGAATAAATAATGCATTAGATTTTTGCCCAGTTTTTACAGAGTATTTATGCTGGCTTAGCCTTACTTCTAAGCCCTTGCTCGACTGTCCGAGGTAGAATGAGGGACAATCCATACATGGAATTTTATATATTATGTTGTTGCTTTCTCTGGGGCCATTTTTTATTAACATTCTTTTTAGTGTGTTATTATAGGAAGAAACAAGGTTGACATTAAAAGCTTTTAACAATGGTTTAATGGTTTCAAATCCGTTAAAATAAGGCAAACTGAGAATGTTCTTAGAATTTTCTTTCTGTGTGTTTTTTTTTTTAGTATAAAACTTTTTGTGGGCTTTATTATAACAAATGTCTAATATATGTGAAGGATAGCATAAATCTTTCCCTATTTTTCTTATGTATTCAATTTCTATTGATCCAAATATTGTGGACTGACAATTCGCAATGCTCGTAAAAACATAGAGGAAAAAATTGATATTTTATATTAATTAAGATGGTGGCCTGAGAAGAAATGAACATAAGTTAAGTTGTTAGTCGGTTTCCTATAAATACTGAATTTACATTGAAATGGTTCTCTATGTATCAAAACGTCTAAGAAAGGGAGGCAATTGTCTTTTTCTAATTCTAGAGTAAACTTAATCGATGGTACCTGGTTATTTAATTTAGAGAGTAAATCATTTACATCAATACCGACAGGAAGAACAGCTAAACAATCATCAACGTAACGATACCACTTTACAGGAATATGAATGATATTAGGTAAGTAGCGTTTTTCGAAGAATTCCATATACAGGTTTGAGAGCAATGGTGATAAAGGATTTCCCATTGCCATGCCGAAAAAAAAAATTTTTTGATAAAATTCACCATTGAATATAAACTTACAATCACAAATGCACAAACTCGTGAGTGAATAATGTGACTTATAGGTAGAGGTAATTCATGCTGAGTTAGTTCATTGCTAAGATATTCTAAAATAGAGTCTATAGGGACTTTAGTAAAAAGAGAACATACGTCAAAACTAACGAATCTATCAGTAGGGCAACAAAACTAACGAATCTATCAGTAGGGCAAAAAAAAATTTTTATTGTAATGTATGTCTGTCATTTTTTGTGAATATGGTTTTGTCTACCAGGTTCCGTATAGCTGCACCTATAATCCTTTAATTGTCTGGAGATTGTATCTGAGATGATTGTCTTAAACCTTTAATTGCACCCTTTGTTTATGCTTGTTTGGGAAGGTTTCTTATCTTCCAGGGTGTGTCGGATTCTAGGCACTAATCCTTTTTATAATCCCTATCTGTCAGTTATACGAACCTTCTTGTATTGTCTTTTCTCGTATTTTTTGTCAGTAGCTGCTTCAGTAAAGGGCTTTTCAGCCGAAAGATCTCGCAGACTCCTTCGTTTTTTTTTCCTTCGTGGCATTTATCTTTATATATATATATATATATATATATATATATATATATATATATATATATATAGTATATATATATATATATATATATTATATATATAATGCGATTAAAAATCACAGTAGATGCACGTGACTTCATTAAATAAACGAATACCACAGCGCTTTCGTCTTTACTAGGACATTGTCAAGGAACGAATGAAATACAGTTGGAAAGAAACTTATCAGGTAAAATACCAGATCAAGAATACCAGATGCCTAATTACGAAAAGGGTAAAAATTTAAGAGATAAAACAGGATTATCGGATACACACGGTCACAAACCTAAAAATAGATTTAACCCTAACAGAAACTAAAACAAGTATCGATAGTCCCTCCCAAAACATGTAAAAACTGAATATATTAATTTTGTTGTCTATATGCATCACAAATTTTCTTCATTATGAAGGCATGAAGTTTAAATAAACATATCCATTATTTGACTTTATAAAACAAGATTCAATGATATTCCTTTTAACTGTGTCATTACATTGCTTGACTCAAGTTAATAGGATGATCTAAATCTCTCATATGTACGGATAATGCATTCGATATTTGCCCAGTTCTCACAGAATACTGATGTTGTTTGAGACGTTGTGAAAGAGATTTACCGGTTTGTCCGTAATAGACTTTATCACAACACTTTTTGCAATGAATTTCATATGTGCAGCCTGGAAGATCTTTAGAGAATTTTTTTACTACTAATCTCTTGACATTAATATTACTGAAAAACAACATTTATTTTAAAAAGCTTTAAAATTCTAGAAATATCTAAAATCCTTTCATTATAGAGTAATTTTAGAATGTTATGCTTGCTAAATTCAAGTTTGTGATTAGTTAAATAAAATGTTTTTCTAGCTCTTTTCGATGCCACATCTACAAAAGTCCTGGGGTATTTAAGTTTGCAAGGCAATATCATAAATAGTTTTAACCATGTGGTATTCTTGTTCTTGTTGTTTACCTGATAACTTTCTTTCCAACTGTATTTCATTCGTTCCTTGATAATGTTATAGTAAAGACGACAGCGCTAGGATTTCTGACTATAATCTTCCTGTGGTATTCATATAAATATATATATATATATATATATATATATTATATATATATATATATATATATTATATATATATATATATATATATATATATATATATATGCATAATAGTAAGATGCCAGATGGTAACCAAGAATATGAATCAAACCACCATCCTATATCATTCTATTCCAGGTGACTGGATTAATTGATATTTTGTTATATATTGCATCAAGAATTATTTTCAACAGACGATATTTTCAATATAGTTGAAATGGAAAGCCTCATTTTCCTGTCTGACAGAGTTTTTATTAATCAGTGAAATTGCGTTTCTTTGTCAGATTAAAAAAGCTACTATGATTGTTTTGTAAAAACATAAAATATACAAATAAAATAAAAAATGGAATAATAAGTTTAATCGTGTTCAGCTTAGTCATTGCTCATCCTATTCTGAAAATGACATTTTTTTAATGAAGTTTACCATTATACAAATTAAAACAGTAGATTTCATCATTAGGTCCCTTTTCACAAGTATCACAAGTATTTTTGAATATAAGACATTAATTTTAAAAATAATTAACAAAATCAACAGTACTTGGATTATGTGGAAATACTGATTTATGTTGAGCATGAATGAAAAATATTTCTGTATATTTTAATAAAGCAGCATGATGCACCAGTATAATAATAATATAATAATAATAATAATAATAATAATAATAATAATAATAATAATAATAATAATAATAATAATAATAATAAAAAATAATAATAATAATATTAATAATAAAATAATGATAATAATAATAATAATATAATAATAGAGGCAAATCATATAAGCATGGAAGTCTGCACACAGACAGAGACACAGACACAGTATTATAACTTGCACCTAATGAAAAATCTAAATATTTCTTATTTTCTGTATTTAGTTTATTAAATTATTGAATACATCGCAAACTATTTTTCAGTCGTTATTGAATAAATAATTTATTCTAACCTGTATTCCCCCCAACACACACGCGGTCTCCCTCCACCCATACCACCAGCCCTTGAAATCCCTTGACCCCTCTAGTGTCAGCTACTGATTCTCGACTTCTGCGAACCCCAGACAACCCCATCTAGTATTCATGACAGAACCTCTGGCGACTTGGAATATATATTTCTGGAATTGGAAAGGAAATAATAAATGTTACCACTGGAATTTTAAGCCCACACACGCACACACATATTCCCCAGATGATCATTTTTATTTTTTGTATGACTTCTGTCTTTCTCTGACACTGCTGCTCCATAATTGAAGCGTTTCATCAGATACTGGTAAATGTTATGCTATATTAGAACAGCCTTTTGGGTCGATGTGTAAATCTGAAATTCTTTGTGCTTCTTAAATTAAATCGGTGTGATTGAGGGGAACAGAATTTTAAATTTGTTTGTACAAATTCATGGAAAAACTCATCTCTGGAAAAATTGAAGAATATTGCAACATACAATGGGTACTGAATGGCAGTTTATTTTTATTTACAGACATACTTAAAAATAACAAGAAACACTAAATAATTTTGAGATATTCTTCTCTTAAGATTATTTTGTTACATCTTTCTTTATATGCCATCTTTAAGTTTGATGCGATGATGGTATCTTTATACAATGTAAAATATATATATGTCTCTCTCTCTATCTATCTATCTATGTATATATATATATATATATATATATATATATATATATATATATATATATATATATATATATATATATATATATATATATATATGTATATATATATATATATATATATATATATATATATATATATATATATATATATAACTTATACATATATATACATATAGTTATATATAATATAAACAACTATTATTCTTGTTATTTAAGCACAACTAAAATCATTTCTCGAACTCCCCAGAAATACTTTATATGCCATTACCCCGTACTTCTAAACTATAAAGCTATTAATTCCCTTGCCTTTGCTGAAAGGTCTTCACAATGATGCAATGCATGACATAAATGAATTACTAAGCGGAATCCGCACCTACGTAAGCTGAACAGATCATCAATTTCCGTAATAAATTCCAGTCATAAATTCCTACAGTTTTTTTCTTCTAACATTCAAGGGATGTTTTAACATTGGCTCAGCATTGTTCCCCGAAAACGCTCATGGATTCTAGAAATGCTGGATATATACTATATGGTGTCAATTCTGAGTTTATAGTTAGTTTGTTGTCCGAATAAATCTGGGAATAAACGAATGTCACTGGAGATTGATTATAGAGCTTCATAATCATTGGGTAAATTCGCAATAATATAATAATAATAATAATAATAATAATAATAATAATAAATAATAATATAATTCTCATTATGAATAATTTTCCCCAAACCAAAAGAAAAAGTTAGGAAATCCCCCGTTATTAAAAGAAAAGCAAATTCCGTAACAAATATAACTAGCAGTTTAGCTCATTAACTTTGCCCTTTTCAGTGCCAGGAATTGTCCTCGTGAAGCCAAGTATAACATACACAAATTATATATATATATTTTTTTTTACTCGAAGGTTATTCCGTAGATAATAATTTTGAAAAATATAATAGTTATAATTGTTATTGATTTGGTATATTCTACATGAGGATAACCTTCAAGTGTCTATTTTGTTATATTTTACATCATTTATTTTCAGTCAGTTATACATTTATTAGTAAAAATATTTAGCAGAGAGAGATTAGACCGAATCAGGAGACAGTGAAGGACAATAAGGCTCCATATTACCAGAGAAACGTGAGAATTCACCGCCTCAGAAATATTTGGCAAGTTTAAATCGAAGATGGGCAATGAAATGCCTTCACTGAGCTAGAAAATGAATCTCCAATTAACGCTGCTTAATGCCCCAAAGGATCTGGCTGCGGCTAATTATTTATCAGACCTCGAAGAAACCCAGGAGAGATAAATCGATCTTCTCTTGCTTCTCGGAAAGGTACTTAATAGATACGGAGGGGGAAAGGGGGGGGAACTGATACGAACTACTCTCTAGTTTTTTACGTTGGAGAAGGGTCAGAGTTTCAGAACTTTTCAGCCTTGATTTTCTTAATTAAATCTGTCTAGCTATTTAGGTACAACACTGAATGAAGGGTAATTAGGTATTGGTCTGACTTTTAACATCTGAGTTTTAGCCAATATAATAAAACTTAACTAGCTTACGAAGATTATTTAATAATATCAGCAGTAGATAATGATGTTTTGGACATATTAGCATAAAAGATAAAACTGAAGTAGAAGACATACTATAATGCGGACCCGACGGAAGGACAGAAAATATGACTTCTCTCTCTCTCTCTCTCTCTCTCTCTCTCTCTCTCTCTCTCTCTCTCACTTATACAAACATTAGTAAGAAACGATAGATGTTGTTCCCGTTATGTGTATGTTTTTGTTTGTTTGTGTGTGGGATGGAGGGTGGGTGAGTGTTGTGGTGTGTGTGTTTATGTATTCAGTAAGAAGATTGCACGAGTAGTTAAATAATGGGTTAAGTTCAAAAGCCAATTTGCTGATGACCTTCCGGATGAGTATTTTGGCAAATAGGATCTAGCAGTGATTTATTCCATTTTTTTAAATATATGAGAACCCAATAAACCCTAAAAAGACGAACTTTTAAGGTGAAGGAGAGCTAAGGAGTGAAAGATAGTCATGAATGAGTGAGAGAAGGACTACTATAGAACAAAACAGTATGTAAGGCCTTTTCACTTCAAGATCACAGTATAAATTCGTCACCACAGAAGAGAGCAGGATGCTAAGAAATGGTTTTTATTGGATGAGGTCTAGAAATATCTTTAAGTACGTGATAAAATCGAACAATTTCTTGCGACAAAAAAATATGTTATTTTAAAGATCAATGAAACATCTATTTAAAGCAGATCTAAATGTAGCGGCAGAAGAGAAAACTAGAAACGACTCATGAATGACTGAGAAGAAGGAATAGCATCACAATTAATAGGGTACCTGAGATATGGATTCTGCTTACTAAATCATCATTTGCATTACCTTTGATTTTCGTTGGTCTTTGATGCCTAACAAAGAAAACTATGAATCAGTTAGGGAAAATCAGGGTGTAATTTTCCAAAGGGGTCTTTCGACCTTCTTCTTGCCGTTGTACTAATCACGTGTGCTATTATCGGACATTTAGCCGAATGTTAGTTGAATTGAAATGTAATTTTGTTTGCAGATTTTCACTACAACAGAACAGGTTATCTCTCTCTCTCTCTCTCTCTCTCTCTCTCTCTCTCTCTCTCTCTCTCTCTCTCTCTCTCTCTCTCTCTCTCTGTGGGAAGTAGGACGACAAATCAGAAATTAAATCAAAGTAAATTCTTTGTTTTGAAAATTATGTTACAAAACAGTATGTTAAGCAGAGTGTTCTTCATATTTGTTTCTCAAATGATGACGAGAGAGAGAGAGAGAGAGAGAGAGAGAGAGAGAGAGAGAGAGAGAGAGAGAGAGTAGATATATTTTATTAAGCTTATTGTTACTGTTTCCAAATTAACGGACTAAATATCAGTTTAATTAATTTTGCCAAAAAATAAGATCAATAATTATTATATCATCCGGTTTGCTGTATCTAATATCTCACTTTCAAAACCTTTGAATTTAAGATTTGGTAACCTACGACAGCAAATCTGTATAAATTCATGGAAAGCTGACATCAAACAGACCGGACCAATCCCCAATTGCCCAATCAGATCATTCGAATCTCTCTTATATTTCCGCGACCCTTGCATTAATCGGTTCCATATCATTCGTAAAATAAATATCATATAATATATATCAACTGGATTTTGCTGGAGCTTATCATCTCTCTCTCTCTCTCTCTCTGATGAGCATGTGACCACCTCTATACACTCTAAGAAAAGGTTTGTTTGCCATCCAATTAATGACAGCTAAATGGTTGAGAGATTCGTTGAATGGACAATATAATGAAATATATCTTTTATAATTTTATTTTATATTTATTTCTTTTTTTGTTTTCTTTTAAGGGCTAATGAAAAACGTGTATAGATTGTCATAGCTATGTCTATGGGAAACGTATTTTGGTCCTGGATGTGGGGTTTTGGGACATTTGTCGAATCCTAGATCCTACGGAAAAGTGGATTTCATTCGGCGCAGGAATGGAAATCTAGATATGCAAAATAATTAATACAAATACATTCTTTGAAAGGTTTGGAAAGAGAAGGCTTTTTATTGCTAGATGCTGAAGTAGAAAGAACTAATCATACACTACATTTATATTCAATTTTGTTCTTTGGAAGTGAATGGACCACTGAGTCGTTGCTTATATCATTGAGGCATACCAAGATTCGCAGATAATCTGTGGAAAACAACCAAAAACTTTAATGGATAATTTTTAACCTGCCCTTCTTACGTCTG
>NC_087200.1:210814445-210826945 GCF_015104395.2 Macrobrachium nipponense
ACCAGTATTGCAGATAATCAGACTAAGTTCATCAAAACAGGTGTGAGGTAATCTTGTAAGTAATTAAATTAATCAAAGGGCATCACTCCTTCAACAACTTTAAAACTCTAAGTATTTCCCTGATTTCAGAAGTCTAAGTACTTCTGTTCTAAGTCACTTCAAGTTACTTGAAGGAAAGCAAATCAATTACCACTCTATGTCTCTACCTATCATCAATATAGTCATATCAATATAATTATACTGGTGTAATAAATAAAACACTTATAAAAATTGTAAATACAAAAATTTATTATCAAATTCAAAATTTATAAGTGAAATTCACAATATCAGGGAAAATTACTGTTACTTGAAAACAAAGTAAAGTTTAATTAATTCTTGAATCAAATTAAGTAAAATTAAATCAAAATAATTTATCACAAAAATTCAAGGACATTAATTCAATTGAAATTTTAAAAGTGTTAGGCAATAATTGAAATCAGAAATTAATTCACAAGTACTAAACAACAATAAAATTTTAAAAGAATTCTAAGCAAATGCAAATCAATTCACAAGTGTTAAATTTAATTAAATGTGCAATGATAAAGCAATGAAAATAACCAAGTCAATTAAATTATGAATGCAAATGAAAATATAAATAAAAAGATACACTTCAATAAGAAAATGAATAAGTGCACAACAATGGAACAGACACAAACACACACACACACACACAAACAATCAGCAATGTGTAAAAAAAAGTGTAAATGTTTTCACTCAAAAACACTGTAACCAACAGTTTTTACCAAACCTTCATCTGTTATCAGTTAACCACAGTTCCTTTCAATTATTAGTTAAACACAATTCCTATCCGTTATTAGTAAACACACTCCCTATCCATATTAGTTATTAGTTGCAACTAATAAAAATATACAACACTTTACCTTGGTATACCAATTTCTTTCTTCCTTAGCTGCAGCTTGTATATTACACTTTCACAAAAACCAGGCGCCGTTACGAAATGTTTGTTCAGATTCCACCAAAGAAACTAAAAAATACTAAATAAATTCTAAGAAATATCAAAACATGAAATTCTAAAACGTTATGAGTGACCAATTTACGTTACGTTAATATAATCTCGGTTGCGTGGATGAGACGAGGGAGAGAGAGAGAGAGAGAGAGAGGGATAGATCTGGAACTGAGGAGAGAGAGAGAGGAGAGAGAGGGAGATCCTTAACCTTGCCCGAGGTGTCTTATAGATAGAATGAAATCTCTTTCCTTCATGGGAAACTGGGCTAGGCAGATGACAAAATACGTTCTTAGGTATGAAAGCTTCCTCGAATCTTCTGAAAATCTGATGCAATCTCAACATACTAAAATGTGCAATTACCCACGGGGTGCGGACCTTGACAAAAGATATACACGTAACCAGACGAGTCTGTTAAAAAAAGAAAGACGCATACCCGAACCGAAACGGATTAATTAAGGATGAACATGTTTGATAAACCAATTGCAAGGACTCGGATCTCTCTCCGCTATCAAAACGCGCTGGAAACAGAGTAGGGAAGCAAACGGAGATCTTCCTGTTCTTTTTACGGTTATATATATATTCTTTTTACAAGATGTAATGCGAAATCTGAAACCACACATTTTAAAAACATCCTATTCTAAGCTATTATAGGAAATCTGAAAAAATGTTGCAACAAATCTAACATGACATTTCAAAGAGGGGGGAAAAAGTGAAAACATGCATTTTGAAAGTAGGCAATATATAATATAAACCCCCCCCCAGAAGACTTTTTTTATCATGGTGTTGAATCCAACGATTCGCAACCGAGGATAAATAATTCAGCAAACTACATTGTTTTTTTGCCACTAATGTTGCTATGCACTCTTAAGTTATACTGTTGCAAGGCACAAAGAACCACCCTGGTCAGTCTTTGTGATTATGATTTTTTTCATTTTCTGGATAAATGACAGGGGGTGGATTGTGAGCAGACAATATTAAAAATTTCTTCATTCCTAGGTCTATTCAAACATACACTTTCAAATTTTTTCAATGCGGTGATTAAGGCTTAAAGTTTCCTTTTCTTTCAATTGTTGAGTATACTTTTCTGATGTTTTTTTCAATTTTGGATAGACATTTGAAGCACACAGGATGGTTTAGATTATTATTTTGTTCATCTTCTTGAAAGTTAGAACAGCTCCAACACCACAGTTCTGACGCATCAACTTGTATCACAAACATTTGTTCTTCGTCGGAAGTCTGGAGCTGGGAAGTAACTGGTCTTGAAGTTTAAAATGACTTTTACCTTCTAAAAGGAGGTCCAAATAAACTTAGCTTTGGGAACTAGTTAAAGTCTGTCAAGGGAGCTACTACGGCTGAGAAATTTAATGGGTGGGCAAAAAACCACGATAGGAAACCAGGCCATGACCTAAAAATCAAATCTCGTAGCTGTTTGCCCTGGAGTAGGTAGGGGGTTAGCCTAACGGCTAACCTTCTACATTAGCATTACTGGAGCCAAGAAGGCCTTTCCCCAACTTCAAAACCCAAGATACTGTTACAGTTGCCTTTCCAAACTCACTCTTCTTCAAGTTGACTGTTAATCTACTGCTTCTTGTAGTTTCTTGGAAAACTTTCTACAGAAATTTCTCAGATGTTCTTCCCCACGTTGTAGAGGTAAAATCACGATGTCATTCTAGGTATTACACCTACTCCTTCTATTGATCCTAGCAGTTTGGATCATCACTCGTTGAAATTGTTGCGGGGTGCAATTCAATTCAGACCCAAAACAGCAGAAACAGTATACTGATACAGTCCAAATGGAGTAATAAAAAGCTGACAAGCAACTTCGCATTCTCATCTAATGGGAATTTGTGATAATCATCCTTTCAACAAGGTCCATCTTGGAAAACAAACTTGGCTTGCCCAATATTATCAAGTAACCTTGATCTAAATAAGAGGGCAAAGGATTAATTATCAGACCACACTCGGATAGAAATTTCAGCCTTACCTATAATCAGTACACCATCCTAAAGTGAACCATCTGGTTTCTTCACCAACACACATGGAGAAACTAAAGTGACGTTGAAAACTGGGTTTTCTGCTAATCCATGTTTGGCCCCAGCAAAAATACTCAACTTCCGTCTTCAAAAATAGATCTGGATGATACGGTGATAAGCGATATGGCCTTCTTTGCTTGAAAGGTTTTCCATCTTGCTTGAACTCTTGATTTCCTATGCTTGGTCAGATCCAAAAGTACGTTTAGGCACATCTGAAAAAAATTTTCTGGAAAACTTCTAATTACCGTTCACTTAAGGTCTTCACCTTGTTCAAACACTCAGATGGTTTGCAGTTTGATCCTCCAAATTTTCCAAAAATTGAAGAATTTTATTCCATATTCTTGCTTGCAGTTCCCAACTTCGTAGCCATCATCGTTTCTTCTGTAGATAAAGTTGTCTGGGTTACTGAAACACAGTTTTCAGATTTAGTTTTCTGAGAAATAAGGTTTCAACGAGGTTCACATGTTATCTTCCGTTTGGTTTCTTCTTTCTGGGCGTTTCAAAATCAACATAAGTTCTAATCACTTAACTTCCCTGAATTATCTTGTAAGACCTTGAAATTATTAGTGGAGGGGAAAGGGAAATTCTTTGACAGGTAAATAACACTAACAAGTGTTTGGTTGACCCAACACTAAAACTTCTTTAGCTTAGTCTTAGCAATCAAATCTCCCTTTTCATTTTCTCTTGGGACCTCATTTTTACAAGCTTTCTAAGAGAATTTTCTGATCTCTTTTCAACCTCTTCCTTAAAGGTTCTTCACATACTCTCCTTGACTTTCCTCTGGATTTTCTTCCCAAATTTTTTGCAAAGAAATCTTCAACGGTCCTCTCACTTCTCTTCTAAAAATCATCTCACATTAGGTGAAACAATTCCCATACTTTCTTGGTTAAACGCACTCCTAATTTCAAACATTAATGGTAAACCAAACATCCCATTTCTCTTCCTGAACTTCAGGAAAAAACCAATACTTTTGTCAGCATTACTTTTCAATGTTCTGGTGGTGGAAACCTTTCCAAGGCACCTTGCGTTTCTGGATGATAGGCAGTGGAATAAACTGTTGTTTCAACTACCAACAAATTTCATCACATCCTGGAATAACTTTGAAGTAAAGTTTGTTCCTCTGTCACTTTTGCTAAATTGTTTTTCTGGTATTCCAAACAACTTTGAGAAAAACTCCACAAGTTTTTCTCTTCAGCAAACCTATCTTGGCCAGATCATTTTTGTTTAACTAAAAGGGATTTCTTTTGGGATACTTTGTCAACAGGACACATTAAAGTCAACCAAATACTCATTTCCTTTTCTTTGTCTTCGGCCAATGGATGGTCCAAACCATGTCTATAATCACTTTGGCTTAAAGGGTTCTCCTCTAACTTCTATAGGTTGTAGGGGGCCTTTCTTGATGGTTTGTCATTCGGTTTTCCAGCTATCTTGGCATGGTATGACACTCATGACAGAAACCTGCTAAACATCATTGGTGAAGTCTAGGCCAGAAAAAAATACTTTCATGATCTTTCCCTCCACAGTCTTCCTGATTCCATATCTTTTTTTTTGTCTTTTTCATTTACTTCTCTTTCATTTTTATCTCTGGGCGTTTTCAACTTGGGCAAAAAAAAGTTTGTCGTTCGTAAATTTTTTGTTTGATTTTTTTTCAAGCAGATTATGTATTACCCAATATTTACCTTTCTTTTATTTAGCCATTTTTGTTCTTCCTTCATTCTTACCCAGCTTGTTCCCATTTTTTAATATGGGGTCGCCGTTTCGGATGAGCCCGTTTACCATCTACTTTCTATCTTGTGCTTTCTGCCATCATCAATTCCCTTTCTCAATGTAAGTCTCCTCTCCACACAGTCCATTCCATCTCTTGTCTTGGTTCTCCCTCTTTTTCTTACTTCCATTAGCACCCTCCATCCCCATAGTATGTCTCCCAGCGTGGTCCTCAATCTCTCCCAATCAAAAAGGTGTCCACTACCATCTCCAAGCCTCCCCTCCTGCAACTTTCTTTGATACTTCCTACCACCTTAGTTGACCCCCTTATGTAGTCATTTCTGGATCCTATCCACTCTTGTTGTTACCCCAGGACAATCTCCACCTAAGCAATTCCATTTCATTTTTTGCCACATCCATCTTCTTCTGATCTGCTTTTCTAATGCTTGCTGTTTCCAGTTACCAATACAGCATTGCTGTTTTCTTACCCCCACATCTTGTGAAATTTTCCTTTTAAACCTAACGCGGTGCACTCTTTTTGACAAAGAAACTCCCGAGGCCGCCTCTCCAGTTGTTCCAGCCTGCCTGTACCCGATGTTTTACTTCCTTCTTCCATACTTCCTCCAGCTGTTAACAAAAGATCCCTAAAATACTTAAATTATCAACTCTCCTTCATTTGTTTACTCCTCCACCAAGCTGAAAATTTACCGTTCTCGTATCATCCCCCTCAGTGGTGGTACACATATATTCTGTTTTCTTGGATCTTACTTAATTCTCATTCCTCTGTCCTCCAGTACTTGTCTCCATCTTTCCAAATTTCCACTTCCCAGATCTTCCCTGCTCTCTGGTACACAGTAAACAAATATCATCCGCATTTACAAATATTGTTCCATGGTTACTGGTCCTCCCTTTACTTCCTCTATCTATTAACCATCCATCACTATGTTAAAGATAAATGGGCTCAGAGCCGACCCCTGGTGTTAATCCTACTCTCACCTCCAAAACCTTCTGTCTCCCCAAAACACTGCTCCTCACTCTGGTAAATAGATTCCGGTGGTACATCTCTTGTATCCAATCGCACCACTTACTTCTCTGGCACCATTTCCCCCTTCTCCCTCAGGCTCCTCCATACCTCTTGTTCTCGGGAACCTCGGTCAATAAGCCTTTTCAACGGTCAATGGAATACCATTATGTAGGTCCCTTGTCTTTCCCGAATTTCCTCCATTTATTTGCCTCAGACAAAATATACCATCTGTTGTTCCCCACCCGTTCCCTTCATAAATCCCATCTGCATCTTTTCCTATTTGTACTTCTTCTCTCAGTCTAGGCACTCTATCATCTTTTACAGATATCTTCAAAGTGTGGGACATCAATTTAATGACCCCTATAATTACCACACTCTTGGACATCGCCTTTCCCTTTAAAAAATTGGGTGCATCAATATACTCCCACGCCACTCATTTGGTCATCTTTTCCTGTTCAAGGACTTCGTTAATCAATAAGATCGTACATTTAAAACCCATTTCTTTGTGTACAGGCTTTAAAAATTTTTTTGTTGATAAAACAATGCAGTGTTTTGTTCCTCCAAGAAGATAGTATGATTAGGAAATGAAAACAAATTTAAATTTCTCGAAAAGTTAATCAATGTAAACTTGGTATTTTTGTGTTAGTATTATAATATAATTTTTACTATTTTACTTTATTGGCATTTCAGGGGAAAATTTAAGTTGCTGGATTAAATTAGACAAAGTTAAATTTTTGGTATTTCTTGTTTGCAAGTACAATAATCATTTTCAGATTTTTCTTTTAGTTGGCCTTCGTACTTTCGTTCGTATTACCAGGCGAAACAGTAGGACAAATAGTGTAAGGGATTAGGGTTAGCTAGCCGAGCTTTTTATTATTATGCTCTGATTTATTAAAAACAATACACAAGATTTAATACTAAAAATTTTGTTTTACCAAGATTCTAGAATTTGTATAGGGATAAAAGATTCGTTTTCTGACACGAATTTAAATAGTTCGGACAAGAATATGTAAGAATATATTCCTACACGAAACTCAAAGATTAAAGCTTAACTGGAAAGTTGTAAGTCACAGACCCACAGTAATGTCATTGACATTGAGGATTCGAAAGCATATTGTGGCAAAAATCTTTTGTCAACATCTTAGAGAGCGAGAGAGATAGAGAGATGGAGTGAGAAGAGACGAGAGAGACGGCGAGACGAGAATCGAGAGAGGGAGGACGAGGACCCGAGGCTAGGTTGGGACCAGGCTGGTGGAAAGTGGCGTTGAGTTTCTTGGCCCAAAACAAAAGGAAAAAGGACTTCCGTGTTTGCGAAGCTTTTCTGTTTTAAAAACAAAAAAATCCTGGATTCGTGATTGCGTTCTCAGCAACAAGGCAGTCGCGAATGGAAGCGAAAATGAAAGTGGGGGAGAGTAATGGCGAAAGTAAATAAAAAAAAAAAAAAACAAAAACTTTTGATAGTTGAGAACATGAATACAGTTATTCGTATCTAAAATCCAATATTTATTGGCAGCCAAACTTGGCAGTGGGTACTTGTTGATTGGAAATTCATAGGCGGTTTGTAAACTAAATACATTATAATCATTACAGGACAAAAACTATTCTAAATGACGATTAAATAAACAGAGGTCCTATTTTGTCTGTCTATAAAAAGATCCCTGCTTTCAGTTTGCTCTGCTTTTCAAATAAAGGAATGGAAAAAATTAATTAACGTTTCATTTGTTTGGATTAAAAAAAAAAATAATATAAATAAAGAGCGAAGTTCTCGTATTGAAAATGTTGAGGTGGGAAAAGAAAAATTTCATAAATCTCTGTGAATAAAATTAATATGTTGCTTAAAAAACGCTTTTTTTGTTTCGAAACGGCAAATTAAATGCCGGAATTTAAGGATACAGAACTAATTCTCGGATGAAAATATTAGCTGGGAAAGCTGAAAAATCTCTGGTATTAAAAGTGAACTATGGGGAGGGGCGCTTCCGAAAAAATAAATTTATATAGTTGTTAAAAACAATAATTTAATGATAACACCAAACCAGATGCCGGAATTTAACCAAAGGATTTATTAATTTTCCAAATTATTAAACAGTGCTTTTGTTTGTGATTCGCATTTGTCACACAGAATGCAAAAACTTCAGGTCCGAAGTCTTGTATGGAAGCAGTTTGTATCGGCAAGAAAACCAATATTTTGTAGTTTATGTGCAATAATCCCAGTGAGAAGAGGAGAGAGAAGATGAGAGAAGACGATGATCGAGAGGGAGAGGTGAAAGAGCCCGAGCGTTGGAGACGAGACGAAGATGAGAGAGAAGAGGAAAAACTTAATATACTTAATACTATCCAAATTACAGTAAGAGTTCTCAAATAAAAATTACCCCTTTCCTCCTCAATTGCTATTGAAAAAATCGCAAAAAATATCTGTGTCAGTGTTTTCGGAGAAAATTCTCGCGGCCATCCTCAGTATTCAGGAAGCATTTTTCCAGATAAAATTAAATTCGTCCTTGATTTGTTCTTCACGTTGGGGGGGACTTCTCTGAAGAGGAAGTGGCTGGTTTGAAACACAGTTACATCGTCCAATATTTTTCGGCCAAAAATCTGCCAGTTCTTCTTTCGTTTCAAAGGAAGGATTTTTCGTACTTAATGAACTAAACACCACACAACACATACACAATAATTAATTTCAAATAAATAGAATTTCCTTCTTTGTGGTAAAAATTGGAATATGGTTTTTTTTCTTTTATTTCAGTTAACTAAAAAATGCAGTCGGTTGTTGGTTTATTAAAACGTAAAAAATAATATCTTTTTTTTTTTTTGGGGTTTTGCTAAGTCATTTTTTTCAGCACATTTAAAAACTGCCAACTATACACATTTTACCCATAAAGATTTTAGCAGAATACTTTTAAAGTCAAACATGAGGAATTTTATCGAAAACTATTGGGAAAAGAAGAATACGATGGCTTTTTATATGATGATGGATTAAAACAAATCAATTCAAAATATTAAGATAAACAAGATTTACTTTGTCCTTGGACATAGTCGAACAAGGCTGTACTAAGTTAATTGACAGGTGTTAATTCCTGTCGCGGTTATGGGAAAACCAATGTTATTTTTCTCCGTGCGTTGTCTCTCCCAACTTTATGGTTGTTTTATTTGTATTTTTTTGGTCTAATCCGAAGCTGTAGCCTTAAGTCCGTTTGAAATAGACACTATATGAATATATCATATATATATAATATAATATATATATATATATATATATATATATATATACTATAATAATATATATTAATAATATAATATGTAAAAAAAAAAAATACATATTATATGGTATATATATATCGTTATATATGGATATTATATCTATATATAAATAATGATATATATATATATAAATATTTAGTTATATTATATTATATATATATATATATATAGTATTAATAGATATATATATGATATTATACATATAGATATATATATAATATATGTATTATATATTATATTCTATATATATTACTATTATATTATATAGATATATATATATGATATAATATAATATAGTATATATATATTATATATGGTATATAATATTAATCTATATTTAATATATATATCTATATATAAATATATAATATATATATATATATATATATATAATATATATATATATATATAGATTAGACATTATATATGTATATATATTATATCTAATATACTAATAATAGTAAATTATATATATCTAATATATATTCATAGTTTGATATATATATTTATATTATAAGTGTGTGTGGTGTGTGTGTGGTCGGTGGTGGTAGGTGTGTGTGTTATTAAAATAAGGTGTTACTTAAAAAATCTGCAACTAGGATTTAATCGAAAAAGCTCAAATCTCTCTCTCTGCTCTCTTCTCTCTCCTCTCTCCTCTACTTCTCTCTCCTTCTCTCTCTCTCTCTCTCTCTTTTTCGCTTTTCTAGAGTTATAGTTAATATATATTGATTTTCCCAAAAAGGAAGTGGAAGTCATTAAAACTTGCCCGAAAGTTCATTACGAAATAAACTAACGGATAGCATAATAAAAAAAATATTTGCTTCTACAAAGGTAGAATTAATACAAAACAGTGAGCATTTAAACACTAGTAACTTCTATAACGTTTTCGATTTTCTCAGAATACGACGTAAATGAATTCCTCCACCTTTTTGAAAACATATCTCCCAAAACTGAGCAAACGTTGATTTGCTGCCAAGAGGCATGAGAATATCTGGAAACCAATCATTGTTTTCAGGGACAATATATCGTTCATAGTTGGTTTTCAAAGACTTTGGTTGCTATCACAAATAGTAAATGGGTCCTCTTTGAACTCTAAATTTTTAAACAATAACTAGATCATAGGGTATTGCGTTCTGGAACAATCAAAATAGATTACAATACTATCTTATTATTGCCTAAGGTCGTCAAAAAACTGGTTGTTTGACTCTTAATGGGAAAGTCTTACTGAAAATCGTTTTGCTGGCTTAGAAGGATGATGTCCAATTGTATGTATTATTAAACTGTAGAACGTATTACACCAAATATTACCAACATACAGAAGAGAGAGAGGAGAGAGAGAGATAGAGAGAGACGAAGGAGGGGGTGGGGGCGGGGGGGGGGGGGGGGAGGGGGCGGGGGGGGGGGGGGGGGGGGGGGCGGGGGGGGGGGGGGGGGGCGGGGGGAGGGGGGGGGGTGGAGGGAGGGGGGGGGGGGGGGGAGGGAGGGAGGGGGGGGAGGGGGGTGGGGGGGGGGGGGGGGGGGGGGGGGGGGGGGGGGGGGGGGGGAGGGAGGGGGGGGGGGGAGGAGGTTGGGGGGGGGGAAGGGGGAGGGGGGGGGGGGGGGGGGGGGGCGGGGGGGGGGGGAAAGGGGGTGGGTGGGGGGGGGAGGGAGGGGGGGGGCTGGGGGGGGGGGGGAAGGGGGGGGGGGGAGCGTGCGGGAGGGGAAGGAGGGAGCGGGGGGGGGGGGGAAGGGGGGGGGGGAGGGCGGGGGGGGGGGGGGGGGTGGGGGGGGGGGGGGGGGGGGGTGGGGGGGGTGGGGGGCTCGGGGAAAGGAGGGAGAAGAGGGGGGGGGAGGTGGAAGAAGGGTGGGGGGAGGGAGATAGAAGAACCCAATAGCAATCAATATACGTCAAATTCAAAAATTAAAAATATCTCCCAAAAGTTTACTTATATAGTATATAAGTATCTTCCCCTTGGGCGGCTCCGGAAAAAAACAAGCGGTATCATCCCCCAAAGTCATTCCTTTGATAATTGTTTTTTTTCCATTAAAAAAGAAACCACTGTTCCTCTTGACCTTTGGGGAATGAAACGGGAAATTTATGTCTTCCTGCCATTTAATTTCATAGGTGTGGAAACGGCCAGTGTGATTGGAACATCCCTGATCCTCTTGAGGTAGCCCAGGCCGAGTGGGTTTGGGTCGTTCCTGTATGAGTTTTTTCTCTTTTGGAACGTGATAGCAAACAATCAATCGGCAAATAATGTGCTTTCTGTGTCAAGTAGTGAATGACAGAAGTTCTAATTGGCGAAATGTAAAAGTGGAAGATTATGCCCTTAGGTTGATTTTGGCCTGGGGGGTTCCAACCGCCAATCCGACGTTGGTTCTGGGTCCAAATGGTCGTTATCCAGCTTCATCGTCCGCCCTTAACGATGATATTGTCAAATATTGGTCAGGGTTGTCCCAGGTTCCAAAGGATGTCTGGGGGACCTGTGGACCATTATAGTACATAACTTAGGGGAATGTCCCCATTCATTAGAATAATGACAATTAAACTTGATTACAAAATTGGCCCAAACAACTGCAAATGGACTCTTCAGATATATTTGGGACAGTAATTATGCACTAAAGTCTAATAAACACAAAGTAATGAAATGCAAATTTCACTTACTTAATAGGTCGCCTGTATTCTGCCTGGGAATTCAATGATAAGTTATGATTACGCAGAGAAAACTTTCGAGTCCTCTAATTCAGTACAGGTAAATGATTTTCCGGTGATGGGTATTCCGCCTTTTGTTGTGCTCTGAATAACCGAAGATAGTTTGTCTTCGCTTTGTATTTATTCATTTTGATCAATCAGGACCGACAAGCAAATATCAAGCAGAAAAACAAATAGAAAGAACTAGTTTTGAAATAAACTTATCCTGAAAGAAATCTGAACAATTTGTGTACATAACTTTATCCAATAATTTTCACGAAATAAAACTCCATTAGAAATAGTATCGTATTCAAGGGGAGTTGGGTAAGGAGTTCGTAAGTGGGTTTTTGTTTTACAAACTGGAAAGACCCTCGTTTCTCTGCGAATCATTGAAAAGAAACTCAAGAAAACATAAAAGGGAAAATCTTTATTCTATTTGCGCTCTGTCACTTGGTATTCGGATCAGCCATCCTCCCCCCCCCAGTGCTATTTATGCCACCAGTTTTTCTTTCGATCCAAATGACATTCACTTCGCCTCTGTAAAGGAAGAGTCTGTTTTTTTCTTTCTCTCTCTCTCCTCTCTCTCTATCTACTCTCTCTCTCTCTCTCTCTCTCTCTACTTCTTCTCTACTCTCTCTTTTGTCGTTACCCTAAAGATGAAATTTCTGGGTGCTATTCCTTGCCTGAAGTGAATCATAATGGAATTGTCCAGAAGGTGTGCTGTTTCGTATTGCCATATCGAAAAACTTATGAAAACTGAGTACGTTTTGTGCTTGGGTTTGACAACCTGGATTTCTTAAAATCAAA
>NC_087200.1:210831945-210884434 GCF_015104395.2 Macrobrachium nipponense
CAGCAGTTTTGCATCATTATCATTAGGCCTCATATCTTATTAACTGCAGTAACATGATATGAAGAGTGTACTTACGAGTCAGCATCCTCTCTTCTCCAATTCCAGTGACATTGTTACCAAAAAAACAACCCATTCTACCTTATAAAAAATAAACCAATAGCGAGGCTCACAAAAGTCTGTATCGAACCAGACTATAAAAAGGGGAAGTGAAACTTTCTTGTTACCCTTATCCCTGAAGACTCTATATATTATTCCGAGTGAAGAGATTATCCCCCGGTTTTTTGTTTCTGAAATTCTACTGAAAAACGAGCTCAGGGGACCACCAATTCTTATCAAATTCCAAAGGTCTTTTGACTCCGATTTTTGTCTGGTGACGTCCAAGATTTAAAAATCTATGCAGTTTGATGGCTTTTTCCCTGCACCTGCTTTTTAGTCCTCTGTGATTGCATTTGTCATGTAGTTCTGGTTATATGCTACAGTGATTAACATGGACGCTGGGAAACAGTTTACACACACACACACACGCACACACATACATAGACGAATTTATCAATAGTTAAAGGTAAATGCCTCTTTAGCGTAGACTTTCTTCACAATATGCAATAAAAACATTTTCGCGCAAGTAACGCTTTTTAAAATAGCATGGATATAAATACACATACTGCACACACACACACCACCGTGGATTTATTAATAGTGAAATGTAACCGTCTGAGTGGCTTAGAGTATCTCTCTCTCTCTCTCTCTCTCTCTCTCTCTCTCTCTCTCTCTCTCTCTCTTTGTGTGTGCATGTGCATGCGTTACTCATATGAAATCCTCACACCCCATCATACGTCTAGAGCATCCAAATAACTTTCTATGAGCAGCTTTCACAAAGCTTTGTTCATAACGAGTTTCCTCTGAAATTACCATTTCCCTTTTAATAAAGCGTAACAAACTTATCCCTATTCAGATATTGTAATATTTTGCTATGTTTTACATATTGATAGGGTTGTAGTGTCCTGGAACAGCCTTCCATATTGAGAATAACATGTGTTCTCACATAAAGGGAATGTAAAGTAATTATACTTAAGTGATGAAAATAAGTAAATGCTCAATAATCGACCAATAATTTGTTTCGTCCTAAAATTTGTTTCCTAAACTGTCCCCTGACAGTGATATTCAAGCGAATTTGTCTCGCTACGTCTCAGTTAATGCAATCCATTGCTTCCTCTCATATTCCTTCATGACAAGGCCTTGTGATCTCGTATTCTGTGTTATATTAACTTAAGATAATTGCATCGTTCACTTATCGGCGTTGATATATTCAGAGCTTAGTCTAGATTCTGGTCTTCAGTTTAATGGATGCTCTCCACTTCCTATTGGGACTTTCTCTAATCAAAGGGCATCTGTCATCTTCTGAATTATCCAGAGCAGCAACCCTCAGTGGGGTAGAGCCGTCAGTGCATCTTACGTGGTGCACTGTAAGCATTTCTGAAGGGTGTTTGCAGAGTCCCATGGTGTCATAGCTTCAACCACTTTTAAACAAAATGGCACAAAACAAACAGCTTTTTAATGTTTTCATGAATGTAGATAACGATTGCGTGAATGCACGTATATTTGCATAAAATCATACACACGCACAAAACGCACGTACTTATTACATATACGTCACACACATAATTGTGTATATATACACGATATATCTATATATATATATATATAATTATATTATTATATGAATTATATAATTATAGTTATAATATATATATATCTATAATTATTATATATAAATATTTAATATATCTATCTCTATATATATATTATATATATAATTATATATATAACATCGGCGAAATTTCCAGCATGAAAGAATATGCTTTATATCTCCATTACAGCCTGACAATGCGTAATGCTCGTAAAAACATAGAATAAAAAATTACGCATTGTCAGTCCCCCAATATTTGGATAAAGAAATTGAATACATAAGAAAAATAGGGAAATATTTATGCTATCCTTCATATATATTAGATATTTGTTATAATAAAGCCCACAAAAGGTTTTACAGTGTAAGTACACTCAGAAAGAAAATGTTAAGAACATTCTCAGTTTGCCTTTTTTTAACGGATTTGAAACCATTAAATCACTGTTAAAAGCTTTTAATGTCAACCTTGTTGTTTTTTTCTCCTATAATAACACACTAAAAGGAATGTTAATAAAAAATAGCCCCAGAGAAAGCAACAACATAATATATAAAATTCCATGTATGGATTGTCCCTCATTTTATCTCGGACAGGTCTAGCAAGGGCCTAGAAGTAAGGCTAAGCCAGCATAATATTCTGTAAAAACTGCCTGGGCAAACATCTAATGCAATTTTCATTCATTTAAGTGAAAACAACCACCGAATAAATTGGGTTTGGTAGTCAGTAATTGCAAGGTCAAGGTAGAGATGTCTTATCACAAAATCTTTTAGAATCTGCTTTAATACAACCGCCCCTTTTACTTTTCATTGTAATTTCAATGTTAGTCGTGGCCTTTTTCATTTAGACCCTTGTATTTGTAACCTGTTTAAAAATGACCTCAAAGATATAATTACAGACTTAAATGAAAATTAGTTGCCTTTGAGTTATCTTCGTTGTAATGTATGTCTAACCTGTATGTGAATATGTATTGTGAACATGGTTTTGTTTACCAAAGTTCTGAACAGCTGTCACTATAATTCTTTTAATTATCTTGTCCTTGTATTTTGAGATTGTTATCTTAAACTTTTAAATCGCACCCATTGTTTATGCTGGTTTGGGAAGGTTACTCTCTTCCAGGCTGTGTCGGATTCTAGGTACTAATCTCTTTATAATCCCTATCTGTCAGTATACGAATCTTCTTGTTTTGTCTTTTGTCCCATGTATGCCAGTTCTGCTCAGTAAAGGACGTGGGAACGTCGAAAGGTCTCGCAGTTACTCCTACGTTTATTTTTTCTTCGTGGCATATATCTTTATTTATGGATTTATAAAACCGTTCCTAACTTTTTCGTGATTCAGTTATACATATATATATAATATATATATATATATATATAATAATATATATATATATATATATATATATATAATAGATATATATATATATACATGGATTGTTTTAAAGCTCAAACTACTATTGGTATCTCACAACATTCAGTAACTATTAATGCAAACGTTTCGTGATCAAAGGAAGTGTGAACAATTTATTTAGGCTCTGTTACTCAACAATATTGCTACTGCGTATAGATGTCATCTAAATATTAACAAAGGAGTTTAATTAACTGGGGGAACACTTTGCGTATAAATTTATTTATTGGATCTCTTTATACTGTTTTCTTAATGGATTTCTCTTTGAGTTTAGGGGAGGAGACCTTTGGAATAATGAATTGTCTGGTGTGTGTGTGTGTGTGTTGACTGTGTGCGTAATTATTATTTCTTTTATTCGTTTCCACAGAATTTAATATCATGGCGAAGTAAACATAATACCTAAAACCTTCTGAGACTTATCGTTAATTACTTCGTGCTTATCTCAGTTTGTTCCAGATGAATTAAAATGAGCCAGTAAGATTAAAATAGATTCGAGAATATAAATACGTTTTCTACGGTCCTTGTTTAAGTGAGAAAGACTAAAGAAAATAAAGTATGCCGAATACTGATCATCAATAAAGTATAATCAAAGATCGTCGTCTTTATAAGTTCAATGATCGGTCAAATATTGACATTACCATTTTCAAAACAGATATATATCGAGGTCGTGTGAATGAACTTTAGCTTTGGAAAATGTGTTCATTTTATCATTCTCTTTGGGACTGTGAATTCTGTTCCTGTTCACTGAAAGTGTTTATTTGGATGATTAAGCATTTCTGGAGAAAAAATAGGCTGCATATAGTGCTGTTTTCAGAATGTTGATTAATTAGTTCACAAATATTTTGGTTTTGAGACAGACAGAGAGAGACTAGAGAGAGAGAAGAGAGAGAGATGATGCGAGAGAGAGAGAGAGAGAGAGAGAGAGATTACAGTTCGAGTCTACCGGGAGAAACGTCATGGTTCCGTTTCCTGTTGACCTAAGAAGTGAATTAGGTCCTTTGACGTCAGTCAATCGTAGTGCATGGATGGAAGTCAGGGTGAAAATGGGTGTAAGACCTGCAGCTTCATCCCAAATGACTCGCTGAGAACCACCTATATTAACAATCTTAGTCGGTTTGTTAATAACACCGAAATATATATCTACAAAATGGGAGTTTTTAATAGATGCTAGTAAAATGCCTTTTGCACTCAAAATCATTTCTTCGCTTCCATAAAGGGGGAGTTAGCTTAAAAGTCTCATCAAGACTTCGAGTTTTTCGAATCGTTTAAATATTTTCCTGCATAATTCACAATATAGGCTCTTTTCTTTATGAGGTACTTAAATCTATATCATTATTTTCGTTAGGTACAAACAAAGAAAACAGCATTACATGTTTAAGCGCCCTATACGTGTCATTGCATAAGCATCGAACCAGTTAAGATATTCAATGAGAATCGCCCTGAGTAATTAAACGTCTGGTCTCGGAAATATCACAATGGAAAAAGATAAAATGTAACAAGAAATACTCTCCTGGAAGGAACGAGTGAAACGAAAATTTTAGATTTTTCGAAAGCAAAATGAATTATTCTTTCAGTGAAATCATTTTTCTGGTTCTTATTGGTGTTTTTTTTTCTTTATGGCGTTGCGTCATGATTCGCGGAAAGGCCAAGGTTCTTTAAAAAACGGAAGCAGTATTTTTCCTGACCTGTTAAAAAAAAAGAAAAAAAAAAAAAAAAAAAAAGAAAAAAAAAAAAAAACGAAACAATAGATTTCATATGAGTTCAGTGATGGATCTGTCACTGAAATGGGTCACTCATAGAGAGTAAATGACCAACTAAAACTCATATAAAGAGGTTTTGTACCTGAGTTGATTATAAGATTTGGTAAATATGAATACCTTCCAAAAAATTCCTCCTGAGATGTTAAATATCTGTAGCGAATATTATATATACTAGATATTAAATTGGTTCAATAATGGGTATTTACTAAAATATGTGGCTTCTTAGAAAATAAATTAGTAAATTAAATTTATGTATAGGTAAATTGATTAGAATAATGATAAGATTTACGGAATAGAATAACTTCCACAAGATCTTTTTGACATGTTAAAACAGCTGAAAGACAACTGGAATAAATATCTTAGGAGTGCGTTCAGTATTGGACATCAATAAACTACGTCGCTTCATAGAAAATAAATGAGTAAATTGAAATACTACATTTGAAGATATGGTGATATTAAGAAGCTATAAATTCAATACATCATTTGTTTCCTGCAATTTTTAACAATTTAAACAAAACTTGAAATGTCTAAAAATTAGATCAATCATGTATTTTACCAAATTAGGTAATTCAGCTAAAGCTTCATAAATAAAATGATTGTATATAAATGGACAGTTTTACCGCGATGTAAACAATTTAAACATAACTGAAATAGAGATTCAAAAGGTGAGTGTACGCCCATGCATGATGTATTAGTGTCGTTGCACTACGTGTTACTCAAAACTCTCAAATAGATAGAGAAATGAATTAGAAGAAATCTTCCTTTAAAATAACTGAGTTTTTAAAAAGGTAATTGAAAGTGGGTTTACCACAAAATGCAAAGGAATATACAATGTTTTGTATCGTGGAATTTTTCACAGGATTTACTTTTTCGTGGTTCAAAGAGAGACAAGTTTTCTGTTTTAATCTGGCACTCCGTCTAAAAAAAAAAACCTAAACACTATAGACAGGCAACTTCATTACATCGTTTCCAATCGCTGACCATGCTGTGGTAAGAGTTAATGACAGGTCCGTTCTAGAAACCTAAATATCATTTCGAGTTTTCATAGTTACCAATTTAATTCTATTTAGAGCAATTACTAACAAGATTATTAAAGAACAATTATTCCTAAAAAAATGAATCTTCTTAGCAATATTACGAGCCCATAGGGTATATAAGACTGATTATTTTGTAAAATGAATCCTTTCCATTTGCCTTTGACTTTTCCCATCAACATCATTTCGCCTTAAGTCATTCTCTTTCAAGCCACATGGGTCTCCCAACCCCAACCTTTCCCCCCACGACTCTCATACCCTAACACCCTCCCCCTAACCCAAAGGGAAAAAAAGGGTGATGATAACTTCGGCCGTCAGAGCATTTACAAAACTGGCTGACGAGGGGGACAGGAAGCCATAAAATATGCAAATTGGAGGCGGACGCTCGTCGTTGCGACGCCAGCAACAACTAATTAATCAATCATTTGAGGTGAACGCAGAATCATCACAGATCACAATTAGATTCCAAAATCAATATAACGTTATCTGTCGAGTTTCAAATTCATTTGTGATGCTGTTTGATGACTGAATTAGCGTGTTGTCTGTTTTATTCTTTTGTTCAGTTGTCATACAATCTCTTTAGATTACATATTGGGTATCTGCTATTAGATTATTTATATATGTGTGCGTGTGTGGCTAAATTATGTTCCACTTGAGAGAATTTTTGTATTATATGTCAATACTTACTATATTCATCAAAGGTTTAAGTCAAAATATCAACTTGCCAAATTCATTCGAAAAATAATCATAAATGACAGACAGTCACTAATGAAACAGAATTTTTAGTACCAGTCCCTATCATAAGTTTAATTGGTACAAATGATAAACGTCGCCAATCTAATCATCAAATCAAAAAAATTTTCACTCATTGATGGAAAGGCATAAAATAAACTTGATTATGAGACATACATTTCATGTTTATTTTCAGCAATAGTTTATATATTATCTTTTAAATATTAAATCTCCAGTGATCGTAATTTTAGCGATATTTCCAAGAAATTTCATGGTCGCTATCTTTCTTCTCTATGAAACTACTCTCCGCTTCTACCATCGTTTATCAGTCTCCTTTCTTTTTCGCGTTTCTCTCTCACTACCCCTTTCACTCCTGCAATGCCGACAGATAAAACTTTCATTCACGCCCAGCAGAAGAAAACTCCCCCAAAAGGTCTCAGGACTCGAGTGCAAATGAGCTACGCGTTTCTAAAATTTTTTCAAGGACCTGCGGAAGCTCAGCACTCGTTTCCTACGGCCCATGTATAATAGACCCCCAGTAATTCAGCTTCACTTACCAGGACGGGTAGAAGAGATGTTGATCTCCTGTACATCAAGAGAAGCTTACCTATTCTCATGCAAGTATGCTGGCGGTTTTTTTTGTTCGTTGCTTTTGCCTTTTGTAGGTCAATGGGTTTTACTCTCTCTCTCTCTCTCTCTCTCTCTCTCGCTCAGGAATGAAAAGAAAGCATGGGGGTGGAAACAGAAAATCGTGTGATTAAACACTTAAAAACTCCGCCTCTTCTTATTTTCTTGGCTATTTCGTGTAAGATGTTTATTTTATGATTTTATATTTCTTTATGATACTGATATAAGAACGATTGTGATTGATTGGTTGAGGAGCCTGAAATCACCTTTCAATTCATAATCAACTGAGAATAATGCAATGCCTGTGCAATGCCAGTTCTCTTCGAAAAACAAAGATCTAATAATTGATGAATAGCCCGGTATTTATTAGTCGGTTTTTATTTCAACCACTCACACATACCGACATACACACACACGCGCGCGCACAAACGCCAAACACAAGCACATAATCGAATTAACCTGCATGACACACCTCTTGCATAAATTTACAGACCTTTGTTAGGTAACTGCTCGTAAAACTGAAGATTGTCTAGGATAAAGATCTCATCTTACACAGTACTCCTACTTTTTCATAAACTTCACTAATAAAAAGGAAAGAGCCACATAAAGGTGTCAGATTTTGGGCTTGCTAGTAAGAACAAACACAAACATTCCATTGACATTATTTTAAAAAAGCTTCAGTATTAAGATGAGGTTTACAGATGGAATGTTCAAGATAAATGATTTGTTTGGTCCAAAATATATAGTATTTGGTATCTCTTCTAAAAACACATGTAAAGGTGTTGAATTAATTGAAAAGATATACAGAAAGTTTATAAGTAATTATACAGGTGTTTAGTCTCAGTGTTCCTGCAGTATGTACACCTTATTCAAGAATATTATATAACATTCAAATTAGATATTGGTAATTGCAAAAATTATTTATCTAGCCACATATGAACATCCTGTGGCAATAATGCCTTAAGTCGTAACAAAGTAATGGACAAAAAGTTGAATTAAATTAGTTGTCATGAATACTTTTAAAACGAAATCTTTTACTATTATAATTATTTAACATTTAAGAAACTTTTTTTATTTTTTTCTAAACACAGAGAACAAAATTCTTTACGTTTAAACCTTTCACTGAACTAAATCAGGAATTTTGCTCGTCCAGTAATAATATGAAAACGACATTAACAAGACCTGCTCCAATCTAGTTCCTCCCCTTCCAGTGCTTGAAAATTTTCCTGCTCTTTCGACGGATTAAGTTTTTTTAAGTTTTGGGGAAAGTGTTATTAATAGATCCACCTCCTCTTTAATTACGGATTTGCTCCCTCGGGTGTGTTGGAAGGAGCCACAAAGATAATCACTTTCTCTCTCTCTCTCTCTCTCTCTCTCTCTCTCTCTCTCTCACACACACACACAACACACACACACATGCACACACACACACACACTGGCCTTTTCCGTGTCAATAGTTATCAAAGGATTGGAAGACTTTGGCAGAGGAGGTCACCAAAGAAGCCAATAGCTTTGTCTTTTGTGATTAACATTCCAGGTCGCCTTCTGTCGTCCAGGAATTCAGCAGATATATCTCCACTGAGGAAATTCTCTGAGTGGATTCTTTTCCGTTCACAACTTTTTTGCATAATTTAAAAAGTAAACGTAAACATTTGTGACGCTAGAGACCAATAGGTAACTGGAAAGGAAAGGAAGATTATTTTTTTGTTTCATATCTGCCAGGTTGGTGTTGGCAAACAAATCCCAGATATGGGCCTGAGAATTCGTTTCAGTGCTTTGCATTTTAATTTCTAACGAATACAAAAAATTATTATTTTATGAATGAAATAAAATAATAATTTTTTTAAATAAAATAATAATAAAATTATTATTTTATTAATGATGAACTGCTTATTTGTGATGTTGGAGAGAGAGAGAGAGAATCAGGACCAGCTTTACCTTCAGGTTGTGAAGTGCAGTATCAAAATTATATCTTTTTATTAGATAAGGAAAAAGGAGTTGATGTGTCTCCTCTGTTTTATGTATTTGATAGTTCATGAATATCTGCTATCATTGAGATATCTTGTTCCTTCATAATTCTATTCTGAAACTGTACATAAATCAGGATTTATAATTTCATGTTTAAACCAATGAATGAAAGCATATGTTAATTTCCTAATGGGAATCTAATAATGTCGGAAAGTGAAATAGTAAGCAACTTGCAAGGGTTCTCAGCAACTTCATATAGTATTAAGTACAGGATAAGCGTTGGTCTTTCATAAAATAAACTCATAAAATAAACTCTTAATGAACGCACACAAAACACTGTTCACAGAAACGTCGAACCTCTATTATGCAATAAATCATAGAATATAAACGTTTAGATTGAAAACGAAAATAGGTTTTGGAATTGCTTCGGCAGCTGTAAAAATGGTATGTTCTGAAGTTTGCACATTACAATGCCATCATCATTATCAGCATTATCGCCTTCATTATACCGCGAGAGATAATCCCTGAAAAAGTCATTATACACCAGAAGGTTAAACCTATAAAGAGACTCGTTTACAAAGCTATAAAAGCGCCGGAATTCTCCCTCTGGTTCTCTAAAGGCTAAGATTATTAAGGAAAAGGAATAAACAGAGATTATGTGGTTGGGTAAATAATAAAATGGAGTCCATAACAGTGAAGAGAGATTTTATTTATTTATCAAATTTAGGCTGCCAAGCCAACACTAGGTCACCTTTGGCTATTTAAATCTTAAGGCAGATAAAAGAAATAGGGAGTTGGAATGGTTGGACAGCAAGGTAAGGAGATGAAATACAAGGATATAAAGGGCGAAACTGAATGTTAAGTAACAACTTTCGAAGTGGTGACAGAACAGACTGAAATGCAAGAAGGAAGGATCGAAGGTCAAGTGAAAATCTAAACATTAGATGCAGCTAGGAGTCGAATGCTTTCTGCAAACACCCTTCAGAAACGCCTGCAGTGCACCACGCGAGATGTAACGACGGCACTGCTTTCCTATAGAAAGATGCAGAGAGAGGTAAAAGGAAGAAAGTTAATGTCATGGGCGTGTTTGTGGGGAACAGGGAGCGAGCAATAAGCAGCTCATAAAGAATCCCAAATGGGGCGTTTTAGAAAGTCTCTCTCATGTCGGCTGGGAATTGAATTTTTACTCCTTTACTGGGCTGTTCACTTCTCCGTTTTATGACTGACTTCGCCACCGATACGTGACCTGCGAGGGGAAGGGATATAGACATCTTATCAGATGAAATCTTGTTGTGCTGGGACAGAGAGAGAGAGAGAGAGAGAGAGAGAGAGAGAGAGAGAGAGAGAATGTGTGCTAACTGGTATATTACGATATCACTGTATTGTATTCCAGCTTGTTGCAAGTGGCTTCTTTCCTCATTATTATTATTAATTATTATTATTATTTTGGTAGAAGACCCTCTTTAGGCCAAATACTGTTAAAAATTGCTGCGCCTTAATGCGATATCTCTTCACTTGAAGGAGCTCATATACTTTAATGATAGAATAAAAAATAAGTAAAGATATTTTGAATACTGGATGCTTGTGTGATTGGTAGTTAGTAGTGGTACTAGATTAACATCTTTGTTGATATTTACTTATTCAAATCGAAATATACTTAATGTTTATATACCTCTTTGCATAAAATTTATGTTGGCAGACCTTAAAGAAGAAATTATACTAATTCAAGAAGAAATCTTTATTAGTACATTACAAAGAACTTACAGAAAAATCTACCGAGTTTCCCGAGTCTTTGTTAAATTGTCCGTGTTTATTTCAGTGGCAGTGGAATGCAAAGAGATAATATTTACTCCAGTTACTTATATTCAAGTTCTCCATCTCCCCGCTTTATTCAAAAACTTGTTAATACCATACAAATAGAAGTTTCAAGTGTTTGGAGTCATATATATATATATATATATATATATATTATATATCTATATATATATATATATATATATATATATATATATATATATCTATATACTTATATCTATATATTAATCTCTATATATATATATATTATATTGATATATTATATATATATCTATAATATATATATATTATCCATATATATATATTAATATATATATATATATATTATATATATATCTATATATCTATATAATATTGTTATATATAATATTATTATATATAATATATATATTATATATATTATATATATATATAATATATTATATATATTATATATATATCCGACACACACACCCCACCACATAATATATATATATAATAATATATATATATATATACATATATATATATATATATATATATATAATACACCCACCACACGCACACATTATATATATATATATATATATATATATATATATATTATATATATCTAATATATGTATATTATGTTATTATATTATATTATATATATTATATATATTATATATATTAATATATAATTATATATTTATTATATAATATTATATTAAGTTACACCCCCTTTATTCCCTAAACTACACAAACTGGGAACTCTTACCTGTTGCCAACGGTTGCCTGTCTGTAAGATGTCACGAGGCTTATTAAGACTGCGTAAATATATAAAAATATCATTTATTTCCCAAAGCAATTGGTTATACAAAGAACAAAATGATTACAAGTCATAATGGCATAAATACCCAAATCTGCCCATAAAGAAAACCAATAAGATAACATTCTACCTTCCGGACTAAGGTTACACTCTCAAACCCCAAACAAGTCACATTGTCTAGTATTAGTCAGTTTTCAGTTAGAGAATCCCATTCCTAATCAACCATGAAATCGGACCCATCTGTAATAAAGATAATAGTTACATAGACACCCCCCACGTCACTCTTTTCAAAGTATTTACGTAAAGAGAATATTTCCACACTTCTCTCTCTTTCCAAAAGGTAACAGATTTTCTAAGTTTTTATAGAACGTGTCTTACCTTTTCGATGGGCGTTTTCTCCCGACACTTCGAGCAACCGATTGTTCTCTCCTTTGCACAAAGAATGCGTCTTCCTCAAGTACCCTGAACCAGTAGGCCTGTAATACGCGTACAAACGAATGCACATGCCTCGCAAACGGGGAACGACCTCTGAGACAAGTTGCTTGTTCAGCAAATACCCTTCTCTCCCATGTGAACTTTGCAGTGTACCACCCCTTGTCTCTAGGCGAGCAGAGCTATGTGACTTTATTATTATATAAAACACTTTAAACATATTATTAGCCATTCCCCCTCTTTCACCTCTCTATAGGAGCTCGGCTACCCCCTATGCTAGCACCCGCCTAGCTCTAGACACACAAGCGTCTTACAATATATATAAAACCAGAGGGCTGGCTCAAAAAAGAAATAATGCACTCCCGTCCCACACTATATCGGCAACTAATGCCAAATGTATCACTGTACCACATGACTTAGAGCCACCTCCGTTGCCAGAGCACTTGTGCTTCGTCGAATGCATAAAAGTTTAAGGACTCCAAGTACACAAATGGCGATCAGTATAGCGGCTAACATGATCATTACTATTGGTATAGTATAGCGGTCATCGAAAAAAAAAGGTTCATCTTCACTACTATCTTCGAGTGGCGGGACAGTAATGGACTCCACTGTAGGCGGGATTCGAACCGCCTTATGGCTTCCGTGTAGGTGTCGGTGAAACACCTTTATCAACGAGATGTAGACACGCCGACTAAGTACCATGAAGAAGTCTGTAAGAATCCTGCAGGAACTGTCAAATAGCTGGGATCCCTGTAGAATGAGCGGAATTGTTATAGACGCAGTCGAGTATGTAACCTAACTCGAAACAACTCAGCACGCGCCATTATTCAGCGTTCTGCGACCCTCGTGAGTGTATCCAACACCTCCCGTCGCTAAAACTGTAGATTCGACGTTTTCTACTGAAGTAAACGTGGTCACCACCCGTTATTCTATGCAAGTGCTACTCGCACCCGCCTCATCGAAGACTGTAGAATCCTGGTTTATATCCCAGAAATTCCATATCGAAGAAACATCTCATCCTTTGCCAAGGCAGTCTACAAAAATGCCCTTCGTGTGTAGACTTGACTCAATCTCTGGTACTGTAGAACGAAGTCGTCTCCCTTGGATCCATCACGTAGAGTTGGGAATTCTCCAAAGTCATTGTGTGTCCGTATTTAAAAGGCTTACATGGTCATAAAATAACTAAAGTCTTGTTTTACCCCACAAATTCGTCACTAATTAATATATTCAATCTACTAATCAAATATTAGAAAAAGAAAAATTCCTCGCTAAACCAAATAATCTTTACCTACTGAATTCTCACAAATAATCCCATATCTGACAAACACACTATCAAAAGAGAACTCATAAAGTCTAACAGTAAAAACCCCTTTATGGTTTATATAACTAGCCTCCATAAAATATGAATGCCGAACACCCCTTCATCCAATCCCACATACCCTGACAAATTATATCTTCTATCTAATAAATAATGCTATTTAGAGGCTTAACCCTCATTGGCAACATCTCTCGTAAGAAAAGAAAAAGAAGAGAGAGATAAAAAAAAAAATAAATAAATAAAAATAAATAAAAATAAAGATAATACAACAATAGTAAGGTGAACTTTCCCCTCCCCATTAAACAGCGCACATAAGAGAAAAGAAAAAGAAAACCATCAGTTGTTTAATCATCTCGGACGGACGTTAAGAAAGAAAAAAAAACACATATAATTCAACATCTTTTCCCAAAAAGGAATGTGTACTGTTACAGAATCTGCTAGCGCAGCAACCCTATCGACAAGAAAAAAAATCCCCTATATGACACGTTCTCGTGAAATGTCATAATCGGCATCTCCGAAAACCGTACAAATCCCCGAGTCATCAATTCCAAAGGGAAGATTCGCAACCGGACTCCTTACAGCAACTTCAGCAAAAAAAGAAACCCACCTATAGACGCCGCCAGTGCTTAGCATTGCAGCATAATCAGACCCGCGACGCTAGAAACTCATGATTCTCAAAAAAAATGTTTAGTACTGATCTTCGTAAGCACACCCCCCAGACCATCTCATTATACATAAACCATATCTTAATAATAACACCACTCAGGTGACATAAATAATTCCTCTATTTAATTACTGACCCCACGCTAAAAAAACCATCTCGTTTCTCAGCTAAAGCAAACATTTGCCGAAAATATACCCCGAAATCTACGCCAAAACGCCGCAGACTTACATACAATAAGAGAGAAAAACATCAAGGAAACAAAGGAGAAGGAAAAAAAAAAAATTGCAAAGCCATTCTGTCATCAATTACAAAAACAGTATAACAGAAAAAAAAGGAAAAATGAATGCAATTGCGCGATCATATATTAATTGCCACAACCATCTTTTCAATTTCGAGATATGTGTTAGCTTCGACTGACTGTTCGTTGTCATTTAAAAACTACAAACCTATTCCAATTTTCTCTTCAATGACTTTAAAAAGGACCTTCAAACTTCGGGCCTAGTTTGTAATTTAACTCATTTCTCACGTTAAGTTTTAAATTAAAAATACCTTATCACCGACATTGATCTTGGGATCAGATGATTTACTAATACTCTGTTGAACCATTATCTCTGGTTGTGGACTCGAGATTACGGCTAAGACATGCGTGTCTCTCTCTCGCTGTGGATATCGGCGCTTCAACGTACCCTCCCCCTGGTGAGGCGTAGTTAACAAATCAAATGTGCCTCGCGCTGGATACCAAACAAAGCTTCAAAAGGGGACATTTTAATTGAATCGCTAACCATGGTGTTAATGCTATGTCTAACAACGTTAATATATCTGTCCCAATTTCTATCATTACCACCTACCATTTTTTCTGAGCGCTTCGAGCACTTTCCTGTTCGCTCGTTCGCACGAACCCATTAGCCTCGGGTCTGTATGGAATAATTGTTACTTTTTCTGTATTCCCATGAATTCAGCTAAACACTCCAAGGGTTTAGTTCACAAATTCCCTCCCATTGTCAATTAATAGAACTTCGGGTGAACCGTATCTGCAAATGATACCATTGAAAAATGCTATGGCTTTCTTCGGCCGTTTTATGCTTAAGTGGGAAAATTTCTACTATCCTTGTAAGTCATCTATTATCACTACAAGTACTTGTTTCGCGTATCTAGACTCACAAAAATTCCCTAAGACGTCCATATGTATTCTCTGAAAAGGTTTACTCGGTATAGGATACGATCCTAATTTGCATGACGTTGTCCTACCAGGCTTACATGCGTTGCACACCGCACAATTCTTTACGAAATTTTCCACATCTTTACCCATATTTTTCCAAATGTATTTAGCCGAACCTCATTATAAGTTTTTTTCTATTCCCAAGTGAGGACTACCGAACCTGCAATGAACTATATCTAAAACCACTGGAATTAGGACTTTCGGAATTACGATCTGTGTCGTATCTCTTTATTTCACCGGTTCTCAACTATTTAATTTTTCCTAACCAACAGATTTCCTTCTAACTCCAAACCCGAAAAAGGCAAGCTATAACGTTTCTTGACTAATTCCCCTCTCAGAAATGCTTTCGCATCTGCTAAGACCTCGTCTTCATCTGCTTTAGCTCTATGAGGGGTATATCCCATTGTATGGCTTCGTTAGTGACCTGCGCGACTTGGAAACCTTCCGCGTCATGAAAACTCCTGCTCAAAGCGTCCGCGACAACATTAAATTTGCCCTCTATATATTTGAGCTTTGCATCAAAATCTCTGATAGTTAGAAACCATCGAGCTCTTTTGGGAGACAGATCGGGTTTATTAAAAAGATCGAGTAAACGGTTTGTGGTCTGTAAGGACCCTCTACTTTATTCCCCCATCAGTAACATTTTAAAATGAACTAAGCTCGACACTATTGCAAGGCTTCCTTATCTATGGTGCCATGGACTTCTCGTTTACTGCCTTTTGTCCTGAATTCCTGCTATAAAAAGCTATAGGATGAAATTTCGCATCAAACTTTTGCATAAGGCCATGCACCTATGCCTTCCTGGCTTGCATCAGTCACTAATGTAAAAGGTTCCTTAAATCTGGAAACTTCAAAACCGGGGATTCATTAGCGCATCTTTAAGCTTTTGAAAACTCTCCGCCTGGGATTCCTTCCATTGAAATTGAACGTCTTCCCGCAACACATCAGTTAGGGGAGCTGCTATGTTAGAAAACCCTTTTACGAACCTCCTGAAGAAACCGGCGATACCCAGGAATGACTTAATCTCTTTCTTTGATCTGGGGATGCGAAAATTCGCTATTGCTTTGACTTTATCGTCATTTACTCTAACCCCTTCCTTAGATATGACGCGACCTAGATATGTGATCTGCTTTTTCAAGAACGAACACTTGGCTAACTTGATTTTCAACCCCGTAATCTAAGCCTCCTAAGTACTTCTGTAAGCATTTCAAGGTGTTGCGCGATCGTGTCCGTTGCGATCAGGATGTCATCCATATACACAAAAACATTTTTGTTGCCCAATAACCCGTGCAAAAACTGTGTTCACCAACGTGGTAAAAGTCATCGACTGCCCGATAAACCGAAACAAAGGCATTCGCGTAAATTCATAGTGTCCCTTGGGCACTGAAAGGGGCGGTATATTCCTTGCTACTCTCGCTGAGAGGGACCTGTAAGAAACATTGCGCCAAATCAATTGAGCTATAAATATTATGTCCCCCAATTTCGACAAAAAGATCTGGTATGCACGCAACTGGGTAGCGGTCAGGGATCGTTTTCTCATTTAAACGTCTAAATCGACGCATACACGGACCGAAACCGTCTTTCTTAGGTACCGCTAACAAGGGAAAGTTGTAAGGAGACACACTGGGTCTAATGATTCCTTCTTCTTCCCATCTATTAACTTCTTTCTCTACCTGTTCTCTGATTTTGAAAGGTATGCGATATGCAGGAATATAAATAGGTTTTGTGTTGCTCTCCAAATTTACCTTATTGCTCTAACACATTAGTCAACCCCAATTTATCACCTTGCAAGGCTACCGTATCCCCAAATTCCGCCAAGAGCCCTCTTATCGCTTCAACTTGTTCACTATAATTCGCATTAGCCAAATGTTCACTAAATGTTTGTTTCCTTGATTGTATTTCTGCCTCCGAAAACTCAGGTTTCCCCTCTACGATAGCCACAGAACCACTATCGCAGTTCCAATCATGGAAGTCTAACTATATATGTATTTTTCTGGTATCTCCTAACTGTATCATTGCAGTTTAATAGCTCCACCACACGTAACCCCATTCTTGGATACACTGTTCACGACGATGCCGTGCTAACAACTCCCCTGAGCTTTTCACTGTTTTTCAATAACACACACATCTGTGGGTTTTCTCATTTCCTTCAATTTAACTTTTACCATAACCTTTTGAACCTGGTAGTAACATAATATCTTCAAATAAAACACCTCTATATTTGTGGTTAGTATCTCCCCTTGCCACCGCCCATACAAATTACCACCCTCAGTATTATCCCAGCATTGTTAGTATCAGAAACAACATCCATATTAGTATCATCACCAGTATTGTTAGTATCATTGTTACCACTATGAACTCTGATAGAACCACCGTAATCATCTCCCCAGATCACCAACGTGTGTTTTAACATTACCTTTCCCCATAACACTCGTATCACTGCCATTAATACCACCGAGCACCTCTCCTCTTTCAATAACCTCCATGTCCTCCATTCTATTCATGTCCTCATATGGTATGAGGTACTTCATTTTCCCGATTGTTATCCATTAGCACCGCATGGATCGAAATCTTGTGTCTTCTACAAGCAGGATGACCCAACAAGATTTTTATTACCTAAGGCAATTCCTTTTATTACCAAAAAAGGTTCTGTTAACACTCTGTCACCGAGAGCAAACCATTATTTGTACACAACCCATGGGTGTTTAATCTATGGGCTTGCACATCACACACTGTCTCCGTAGAGGGCTGCAAAGGGTAATTGGAGAACATGGATTGATACAAATTATAGTCCATTAGGTTTATTGATGCCCAGTGTCTATGAAAACCGGGATATATTCCACATCCCCTACTGTTCCATAGACTATGGGCTTGGGCTCTGGGGCGTCCCCCACGCAGACCACAATGGCATGTACCAATCACCCCTGTACCCTTTTTGTTGATCGGGCTTCCAAAAATTTTTGCCGATCCCTTTGCCCTCTGGTTTGACCCGCCTGGGAAGTTCTCACATTATAATTACCAGAACCTTGCGGCGTGCAGGCCTCGCATCTCTCGTATCTGAGACGGACAAGACTGCCAATAATGCTCAGTACTTTTACACATTCCGCAATATTTAACCCTACACAATTTCTTTGGATGTCCTGGTTTATTGCAGTTGAAACAACGCAACTGCTGTTGCTTTTGATCGATCGATCTTTTGTTATACTCAGCTTTTGCACACAGACGATGAGGAGAAAGTTCCGTGTCTCTCTGTACTCTATCCCTCGGGCTTGTCCCGTTAAAAATTGTGCTATCTACGGTGGGACATTTAGACCTGTGTTTATCTATTTGGGTATAAAGTAATTCTTCGTCTGAGGTAGGCTCAACCTTTTCATCAAAGCTATCCACTATTGCATCGGGTACATCGTGTAAGAGCAGGGAAAAATAGATCAGTTTATGAACATTATTTAGAGGGAGATTATCCCCTGTAACCCATTTAGATGTTTTCAATTTTCCTACCCAATCTGCCACTGCGTCAAACAGCTTTGAACTATGTTCTACAAGGCTATTAGTGCCTTTCCGTAGTTTATAAAGACCTCGAAGGTCTCTCACCATATCTCCGTGTTCCTTTGAGCCATATGCTGTTTTCAAAAAATGCTTGCAAGTCTGTCAAGGTACGACATTTTGTAAATTGGAAACTCCTTGACCTATGACTGAGGTCTCCCTTATTGAAATCTAGCAAAGCTTTCGCCTCTCTGAATGCCTCTACAATCGTCTACTATATTCTTTCCTGCTTAATAGTTATTAACTCCTTCTATGAAAATATTCACAGGTTGTGACAAAAGCTCCATCCACGATCCCTTTGAACGGGCTGACCCCCGCAGAAATGTTCGTCACGTGATGTAGTAGCGTCGTCGGTTTAGTATCTGCCATTTTATCTTGTTTCCCAAGGCTGTTCCCCGATCTCAATAACATCAATGTACTTATATACACTAAACCCAATCAAGAAAAAAAATTTTTTTCCAACAACAGATAACAAAAGGTAAGCGTGCCCCGTCCCCAATCACAAAATCAACCCCACGAAAATAACATTAAAAAAAAATAAATAATAATAACAAGGAAGGGATAGGAAAAGAAAGAACGCAAGGTATTTCCGAGCTAACTCGCCTCCTCTCTCTCTTTCTCTCTCTCTCTCTCTCTCTCTCTCTCTCTCTCTCTGGCCCGACTTGCCGCAAAAATCCCACTCAGGCAAGTTCGGCACACACAAACACAAGGAACATGAACAAGAACAAAAAGTTAAAGAAAATCCACAAAACAAAAAGAGGGGAAAAAAATAATAAGAAAGAAAAAAAAAAACTCGAAAATACACTTACGTCTTCATATGACCGTAAACCGAATTCACAATACACCGCAAACATGCGCGAACTGCGAAACAACTTTAATATGTCGAAAAACCAAACTTTTCTCTCCACCCCCCCCCCCCCCCCCCCCCCCCCCCCCCCCCACCCCCCCCCCCCCCCCCCCCCCCCCCCCCCCCCCCCCCCCCCCCCCCCCCTTTTCTCTCTTTTTAAACACCTTATTCCGTAATCTCAAGAAATCAACTGACTTGGCTTGGGAGAGGAAGACTGTCTGAGGAACAGCTTTCTCTCTGTCGAATCAGCAGTAATGACCCTGAGTTGCCTGTGACATGATTAATAACCCCTTCTCCTATCAAAATAAAAACCGAAACCCCCTATTTCTAACTGGTCACCAGTCCCTTCGGAGCGTACCTACAGCTTGAAAAATATATAAAAAAGCCTTTACCGCTGGCACCACTATTACACCCCCGTTATTCCCTAAACTACACAAACTGGGAACTCTTACCTGTTGCCACGGTGCACTGTCTGTAAGATTGTCCACGAGGCTTATTAAGACTGCGTAAATATACAAAAATATCAGTTTATTTCCCAAAGCAATTGGTTATAACAAAGATCAAAATGATTAACAAGTCATAATGGCACATACCCAAATCTGCCCATAAAGAAAACCAATAAGATAACATTCTACCTCCTTCCGGACTAAGGTTACACTCTCAAACCCAAACAAGTCACATTGTCTAGTATTTGTCAGTTATCAGTTAGAGAATCCATTCCTATCAACCATGGAATCGGACCCATCTGTAATAAAGATAATAGTTATATAGACACCCACGTCACTCTTTTCAAAGTATATTACGTGAAGAGAATATTTCCACACTTCTCTCTCTTTTCCAAAAGGTAACAAAAGGTAACAGATTTTCTAAGTTTTTATAGAACGTGTCTTACCTTTTCAATGGGCGTTTTCTCCCGACACTTCGAGCAACTGCTTGTTCTCTCCTTTGCACAAAGAATGCGTCTTCCACAAGTACCCTGAACCAGTAGGCCTGTAATACGCGTACAACCGAATGCACATGCCTCGCAAACGGGGAAACGACCATCTGAGACAAGTTGCTTGTTCAGCAAATACCCTTCTCTCCCATGTGAACTTTGCAGTGTACCACCTCTTGTCTCTAGGCGAGTAGAGCTATGTGACTTTATTATTATATAAAACACTTTAAACATATTATTAGCCATTCCCCCTCTTTCACCTCTTTAGATATATATATATATATATATATATATATATATATATATATATAAATATATATATATATATATATGTATATATATTTGTATATATATAGATATATATATATATATATATATATATATATATATATATATATATATTATATATATATCTATATATGGATTGTGTGTGTGTGGTGTGTGTGTGTGTGTGTGTTGGGCTCGAGTGTGTAATGGAGCGATTTGAATTTCACGTTTGCCCGCACATGCTGCATAACTATTTTCTATTTTTCACTGACCACGTAAAAACTAATTAACAAGATATAAACACCCGTATGGTTTCATCCCATTTGTTGGCAAATGAAAAATAAAAGCGCCTAGAATTTCCGTCGAACTCCCTCGGGCATCGTTTTCATCCCAGACGAGGAGACTAATCAAATATCCCCGGCCCTATATATAACTTAAAAACATAGACGGCTAACGAGACAGCCTTTCAAGGCTATGAAACCAATCGGATTTTATTGACAGACTCTCCAGACCACGTGCAGGATTCCAACGCAGCTCTGGATAGTTACAGATACGAGTACGCCATGTGCGTGGTTTGCTGAAAAGCAGCACAAATATGCAGTGAATGTTCCTCCCTGTCGAACTTTTCAGTTCCAAAGGTCCTTTATTCCTCACACCGTTGGACTATGAATCTGTGTCCCAGAGGATTTTGTGCAATTGCAACTTCAAAAGTTCAGGGAAGATAGAATGCATTACTACCCAAAAAATATTTACCTTGTTTTCAATAATATGCTTACATTTTCATCAATTTTATTGATTTATTCGTTTTTTATGACCTATAATAATAATAATAATAATAATAATAATAATAATAATAATAATATAGTGGGGTTAGGTCGTCAATGAACTGGTTAAGCAACATTGGGGCTGGTCAGTCGTTGGATGGGTGACCGCTCTCTTCGGCGTTGACTCCTTGGGAAAGGATCTTTACCATAATTTCCCCAGTCTACTCAGCTGTAAATAAGTACCTATCCTGATGGGGTAGGGTCCAGCTATGGGTTAAATAGCAAAACTCAGCAATGATGGAAAGAAATGAAGGAATAAATAAACGACAACGACGTAAATGGAACCTCTGGCAACAGAGGAGTTTCGTCCGGCAGTTATGCATTCAACCCAATTGAAGGGGAAGACGGTCAGGTACTTGAAGGTCGTCATCCAGCAACTGACCACCACGACAGTAAATTTTTACAAAAGTATGTTAAAAACACAGTTAATAGGTAATTATGAGGCATTTATAAGCCTATTTAAGGTTCTGTATGGGCTTTTTTGAAGGTTTATACAATGGTATTTTGAAGCTCTTTCTAGGCTTTTATTAAGGTTTATTTCAAGCATATTTAAGGCTTGCACAAACCTGAAAGTGTACACGAAAAATGGGTACTTTATAGGTGTATTACAAGCACTTTTTAGGTTTTGGGGTGGGGCTTCAAAGTTCGCCAAGCTTGTAAAGTACGTTCGTCTGATGTCCTATGAACATTCATTTTCTGAGGGTGCTGGTATCAAAATAGATGACATAAATTCGGTTCCTGGATTCCTCTTTACAGCTCAGTTTCCACATTTACGTCCACCTAGACTAGATAGATTGGATAGACAGACAGACAGAACACAAAAACATCTAGAAATCCATGTCATGCTCATATAAACTATCCAAATATCGCGACCTTATGACTACAGAGGCCCAAACCATTAAGAGCATCAGGCGACACACGACAGCACAAAAGCGCAGTGATGCCTGGCAAAGTTAACTTCGATCAGAAAAAAGATTTAAAGAGATGAGTTTCTTGCAACCTGAATACCTTCTACTAAAGTTAGGATTCAGCCTCTCCCCATTAAAAGTATTTAATGCATTTCATTGTCAAAGGGATCCGCTAGAATAACGAGGTTTATTTTCGTAGGCATTTGGCTGGTCATAATCTCACTTTGTTTGAGAACTTTCTCTCTCTTTTAATCGAAGTTTTTGTGTTTGTATAGGAAAACGTTTCGTCTGATATTCTTAAGCGTTATTTGTCAGGAAATTCTATCATAGAGTTAAGATAAATATACCTTTTGGTGACATATTTGAGTCTGATGACTGGAATTTAAATGAGCTATTTGAATTGTGGCTCATGAAAGGAGATAGAAGATTTTTGGGTGTTTTTTGTGTTCATGACAAATCTCTTTGCAACTATCAACAAACAATTAGTATATTGGTTCAAAATCCAATGTATAAAGGCTTTGAATAACGTATCACACAATATTGTGAATTATCATTCAAACGCTGACTGAAAAACGAAAAACGAAAAAAAAAAAAAAAAACTTTTTATACTTATGATATCACTAATGACTGTAGATTGATAAGGCATTATATGAAAATTTTAATCAAGTAGTAATAATGATATTAATAATAATAATAATGTTGTTGGTGCTAAATTATTCAAAATCACCATTTGGATACTAAATTTCAATTTCTTTTGTTTTTTATTCCGTTATTATTATTATTTTATTATTATTATTATTATTATTATTATTATTATTATTATTATTATTTTATTTTATTTTATTTTTTTAGTTTATTTTATTTATTTTTTTTTTTTTGCTCTATCACAGTCCTCCAATTCGACTGGGTGGTTATTTATAGTGTGGGGCTCCGGGTTGCATCCTGCCTCCTTAGGAGTCCATCACTTTTCTTACTATGTGTGCCGTTTCTAGGATCACACTCTTCTGCATGAGTCCTGGAGCTACTTCAGCCTCTAGGTTTTTCTAGATTCCTTTTCAGGGATCTTGGGATCGTGCCTATGCTCCTATGATTATAGGTACGATTTCCACTGGCATATCCCATATCCTTCTTATTTCTATTTTCAGATCTTGATACTTATCCATTTTTTCCCTCTCTTTCTCTTCAACTCTGGTGTCCCATGGTATCGCGACATCAATGAGGATACTTTCTTCTTGACTTTGTCAATCAACGTCACGTCTGGTCTGTTTGCACGTATCACCCTATCCGTTCTGATACCATAGTCCCACAGAGGATCTTTGGCCTGATCGTTTTCTATCACTCCCTCAGGTTGGTGCTCGTACCACTTAATTACTGCAAGGTAGCTGATGTTTCTTGCACAGGCTCCAGTGGAGGGCTTTTGCCACTGAATCATGCCTCTTTTTGTGGTACTGGGTCTGTGCAAGTGCCGGGCATTCGCTTGCTATGTGGTTTATGGTTTCATTTTTCGTATTGCACTTCCTACATATGGGAGAGAATGTTATTTCCGTCTATCGTTCTTTGAATGTATCTGGTTTCTAGGGCCTGATCTTGTGGCGCCGCTATATTCCTTCAGTTTCCTTCTTTAACTCTCCCTTCTGTAGCCATTGCCAATTGTTCATCGCTGGCTAGTTCTTTAGTCGTCTTATGTATTGTCCGTGCAGTGGTTTTGTTATTATTATTATCATTATTATTATTATTATTATTATTATTTCTCTAGGGCGTCTTCTCCTCCATACGTTTCAGGCAGTCGACAATGTCTTGATGGTGCTGCACTGGTGTTGGGAGGGCGTTGCTGCTAGTGCCATCATTATTATCCCCGGCATCCGAGGGGGTCTGCAACAGGATTCATACCGCGGATTTCATCCCATATTACGAAGAGTTGCGCCCTTTCATTGATAAGCGTGGCTTTCTTCTTGCTCTTTGGATTCTAGTTTCCTGCTGCACGCGGCTCCTCCTAGAACTTCGCATGCTGGGTGCTGTTGCGTTGTGGGGTCTGCATGCCGGATATTTGTGTATGCTGGAAAACAGACCATTCTTTCAAACAAGTTTTATTAAAAATAATGCCAGAATTCACAGAATTGATTTTGTACAATATTCTTTCAACTTCTCTCATGATTTGCCTTTCTGGCACGCTGGTATTATAAAGCAGCTGTCCAATATTCATCGTGCTGTAGGTCGTCAACGGAAATTTCGGGCGGGCTGGTGTTATCATTGTAAAGCTACTAAGTTGCAATTTTTTTACTGTATGTAAAAAAGCAAATCCATACTAAAATATAGCATCCGTATCACTAATTGAAATAAGAAGTACTGGACAATTGCTTGCCACAAACAGACATACCTTAATTTTTTTTATTCAGCAAAAAATCGAAATAAACTGCTTTTCTCTTGATACACACAAGTTAATAATTATCGGTAAGCGACATCTGTTTGTCATTAATTTTCAAAAAATTAACTAAAGAAAAAAAAAGGGAAATTGAGGTATCTTTTCTTTATTTAAACAGTGAGAAAATAATATAATTTGCCTCTTATATGATATATATTTCATTAATATTTGTGTTATGTAAGATACAATCCCCCCACAAACAAAAATAAATTCTCGAGAACAACCAGAGAGAACTTGACTTGGGAAAGTTGTCAAAAATAGGTGAATTGTGAAATCTAATATTTTTTTGCACACAGAGAAATTACAATAATTTTGTTTCCAGTTATATATAATTCATTACACTATGTGTTGAGTATGAAACGATCCCCATCCCCCCAAATAATGCGCATTGTAAAATGCCATAAGTTATGTTGATTTAAAACTGTGAAAAAATAATAAATAAATACATAAATAAAATAAAATAAAATAAAAAAAGCAAAAATACTTGTAATCGGTAAGTGTCTTGAAAAATAAGATTCAATAGTCTTTATCATTTTTTTTTTTTTTTTTTTTTTTTTTTTTGACAGGAACGTACAATTCACGAGCACTGAGATATCATGCATTAAGAAAAACATTTTTCCTGACATGAACAGTAATACCTTAGCTTATTTCAACGAATCTCGAAGTGTCTAGAAGAACCTTTTGCCTGTGTAAATATCACTGGAATACATTTCAGCACAACTCAGGCCGTTTGAGAGGTCTGTCTCGAGTTAATTCAGTTTTGCTCACTCCTTGCAATCTCTCTCTCTCTCTCTCTCTCTCTCTCTCTCTCTCTCTCTCTCTCAACCGGCGCCCCCCGCCCCCGCCCCCACGACTTTATTCACTTACATCTGTGATAATGAAGCAGGTAGTCTGGTACTTACTCATTTACATAAGAAGAGTAATTACATTCAAATCTCGCATCCCACTTCACCAGGAGTTCATATTTTGTTTTTAATTTTTTTATTCTCTTTTAGTCCACCTGATACTCGTAATTAATTTGGACTTTTGTAGCCTCATTAAAAATGTTAATGGGAAGATTTCTCTTTTGTATTGAAACTTCATTCCATGATATAACCTTTTCCCTAAAAATGGATATAAATTTATATCTGTTTAAGATACTTTGTGAAGACAGTGTCCCTTAATGAAACTGTTGTTGGATAAATGTATAACTAAATTTATTAGAGAAGGATATCTTGTCAAGCGAAATGTATTGTTCTCAAACTCGGCTTGATGAAATGATATGAAAAAATGTGACGCCAAATTATTTAGTTGTCATTATAAGATAAATATTAACCTTTTCAATCTTTTAATTGCAGTTTTACAAAAGAAACAAAAATGGCTTCATCTTTCAAGATATACATATATAGAATATGGTGATACGACGTTCATAGGCTACTAGGCAAACATGTCCCAAATTTGTACGCGATTTAGAAAACCTTACTAAGCCTATAGATAGCCTATAATAATTAAGCTCCATGACACTGTAGACTACCGTGATAAAGTCTGTAATTCATCTGCATCTCCACAATTTCCAAGTATATATATACACGTGTCTACTTGTCAATTATTCCTGAGAAATTAGCTCTTACAAGAGGCTAGTTGTTTTTTGGTTTAAGGAAATAAGTGTAATGAACTTTTCGGTACATCAAAGACGCCTATCCGGAAAGAAAATTGAAGAAAATTCCAGAAATTCTAAGAACCCTGGAATTGGTATCTTCAAAGGAGGTGACCTAATCCCCACTGGATCACACGGGCTGCAGTGTAAACATACCTCGTCACTCTTCTTATGATGTTGACGCTGTGAGTGATTGGATCCAGTTCTGCTTTACAAGTTCCCCTTTGAGGTCTAATTATTTCTAAAAGGAAAAAGTATATTAGAACCTGCCTCCAACATCTAACGAGAGATGTCTCATAAGGCCTCATTTCAAACTTATTTCTGAGAATTTTAGTGTTTTTTTTTAATTTTTTTTTTCAGAAGAAAAAGGAAAGCTCTTACACATACTGGAACATTAGAACCTGCCTCCAGTATCAAACGATTTATGTTTGTTTAATGTATGTTTACAGCTCAGCGAATATCATTAGGTCTATGTTATAGTAGACTTGCTTCTGAGAATCGTAATATTTAACAAAAAGAGATTGAAGCTTCCCAATTCAATCTGTACCTTATGTTATTCGGACTCTTTGTGAACACTGTCCTTAATAGAAGAATCCGGTTTTGAGCTTCAGAAGGATTTGTCCTTCTATTTTGGGACATTCTTTTCGATTCTCTGTGAACTGTGGCTAAGTTAACCTAGAATTAAAAAAAAAAAAAAGTTTGAACATTTTCATAATGACTAAAACATTACGACAAAAGAATCGAAGTTTACAGCCACAAACATTGTGGAAAAGAAATTTTTGAGAATATGACCATCTGCAAAAACTCAAAGAGTCGGGTCTTACGCAGCTTTCCATGTTATCTCCTATAAGATATATATATATAAAAAATAGAGAGCAAAACGGTGGGAAAAGGAAAGTGATGCAGATGAAATATAGAAAAAAAAACCAAGAGGGGAAATGAAAACAGAATTAGTGAAGGAAGAGATATTCGGCGAAAGAAAGAGGGAAAGAGTCCAGAGGGAGAGGAAATGTGCTTCTGAATGAAATATATAGACATTGGAGGGTCTCGCTAAAAAAGGAAATATAACTATAACAGTAAATATTTTACACTTTTTGGCTTCCTTGCCTTGAACTTTGATGGATCAAATCGATACCTTCGTGAATTTTGTGTTTATTTTTTTTCGTTCACGTAAACAATATTACTCCCTTCACAGAATTCATTGTTGAATCAGATGTAGATAATAAGTCCCCCTTTTCAGGCATTTTCGTCATAGCATGACCATGAGAATGCAGGTTAAACGTTTCCCCCATGAACACAAATTCACCGTGTTAAATTTTATCATTAAATAAATATATATACTTCCATAGATGACCTCAGTGATATGGAAGGTTCCAAAGGCGAGATTCTTTGTTCATAGGCTTACAGAGTTTCGTCTGCCTTTTTCATTAAGGAATCAAGTAATGATGAACCAAACACATTTCACGCGTATATATAAGTACACAAGAACGTCATAGGCTTCCTTCTCCTAATCCTGACCTGTGACCTGGGCATTATCAGGTCTCAATCCCAGGGCGTCGTGTTTGTCAATACAGCCAGGATGGGCATGTCACAGTTAATTGGCATCCTGTGGATGTTAAGGAAACTATTGAAGAATTTCGCTGTCTTTTCTGGTGGGAAAGACTGACTTACCAGTCAGCTTAGATTCATTAATAATCTCAATAATTGCTTCGTTAACTGAAATTTAACCTATAATTCCCAACTGAAATCTTTCAGAATAAAATAATCGAAATTTAAAATTTTCATGATCAGCTAAATTCAGAGCCATCTCAATCCGGTCTTTAAGGCAAAAGCATAAAAAAATGAACTCCTTGTAAAACCTCTAAAATTCTTCATTCTAACCCTTTCTCCTTCCTTTCACTTTCGCTTTAACTCTTCATCGAAGCAGTTGGGCGTTTTCTAAAGAATTTACTCCGAATGAGTAAATACAAAAGCTTCTGATTTGATTGATTCCTCGAACTGAATTCTCTTGACGCCGAATAATTCATCCGGATATTTTGGCTCCCACTATATGCTCTTTTATTTCAGTTTCATCCAATACCGATGTAACCCATCTCAGAAAAATATAACAGAGAGGAATTATTCAGACTTACGGCTTCTATTTCCTCGAAATGACCCAATTATTCTCCCCCTGCAAATTGAAAACTGAAGCTCTTTTAAAGCTCCACGAATGGACTATATATATTTTTTTTTTCTCCCAAGTAGAACAAAAGTAGAACAAAGTTGCTTATTCTTTTTTCCATCCCATTGGAAAAGATTCACTCCAGAATACTTATTGTGTTTTCTCTTGGAAAGATTACTAGACTTTAATTATTGCCCTCGAGGGCTACTGCATATCCACAATTATGTAAATCGAATACAAATGTCAAATTGGAAAGAGTTAGAAAGTTTTGCATTTCCTTTCCACCTCATTTACTGAGATTCATTCCCGAATACGTAATATGCATGAACTGATATAGAATACTCGTCTTAAACTATTAATCTTGAAGAATACTATACTTACATATTGAGAATGCAGTGTATTCCGAATTAAATATATTTCACCTTTAGTGGCGTTAGACTTCAACAAACTCAGTCCTGGGTGTAGAAATGGGTTTATTAAAACAAACAGATTACAGTTGTTACATAACTACATTTCCCCATTATAAAACGATCAACTACTAATGAAAAGCGTTTTCTAAAAACCTGTAAATCCTTGCATTGTAATTTCAGCTGAACGTGATAAAATTAAGGCTACAAGACTTTCCGTTTTCCATGCTTGCAGTATCTAAAAATAACTAATTCTAGACAAAGTCATTGTTTTAGTTTTTCATTTGTTTACGCTTTATATTAACATCAAGATTAATTTCAAGATAACAAAGTTGATGGCAAAGAAAAGGCAAGTATTACAGTCAAATATAAAAAGGTATTTGTAAATATAATTAATATGAAGCAAACATAAAGTTATTCAACAAATTTTTAAACACACTCATCCAGCTTAGAAATATTGAGTTGTTACATCATCAAGATACAACTAAGATCTTTGGATAATTACGTAAAATAATTACATCTATACTAAATGAAGTATTCTACGTCTTTCAAATTGTAGAGTTACTCCAGATGACAAATGAACTATTTATTCAATCAATCAATTATAGTTAGTGAATTAATTAGTATAGATTTTCTATGGTCATATTAGGATACAACTAAAATCTTTAGATAATTACGTACATTAATTAAGTCTTTACTAAATGTATTAAATCTTTCTCTTTCGAATTGCAGATTAATTGTAAATAATAAATCAACAGTTTTTCAGTCAATTACATTCACCGAGTGAATAGATAAAGGGTTTTATTTACAGAACATTAACATACGACCAACTTCACATACATAACTCACACAACACAAAAATAAATAAATGATAAACACTTGACGTAGCACTCGGAAGGTAACTTCTAAAACCTCAATCAAAGTTCAGTCATTTTCAGAAACTTCAGTTTCCAGACATATTGGAAGTTTGTAGTTAGAGTTTCCCCCAGACAGGCAATTAACTCTGTGACTGTAATTGCTGGAACCGTTTCACATTTTCTCCCTGAGTGAGTCACCGGAAGCTCTCTCGTCAACCAGGGATTATTTACTGACTCCAGTTCTATGTTTTGTTTCGTGTGGTTATCAGTTGTTACAATCATCTGCTCTTTTCTCTTCTAGAATACTGTGCTCTATTAACAGATAAAAATAAAGAGAGAGAAGAGAGAGAGAGAGAGAGAGAGAGAGAGAGAGAGAGAGAGAAATGAGCTAACTTTGAACAGACAGGAGAAAGAGAGAGAGAAAGAAAGAGAATAATGAGCTAGCTATTAACAGACAGGAGGGAGAGAGAGAGAGAGAGAGAGAGAGAGAGAGAGAGAGAGAGAGAGAGAGAGAGAGAGAGAGAGAGAGAGACGGGACTCACCTCAGAACAATACGCCCTACAAAAGAGTATTTATGCTACAAATCACAGATGCAGTCTCACTAATTAGAGGTAGTTGGAGAACAGCTCTTTGCATTACATGACGTATAATTACGGTGTAATAAATATCGTGACTCTGATTACAGTGTAATAACATGCAAGCCCCACCAACAATAGAAGACTATAATATCCTGTAAGTAGCAGGACGTTTAGTGACTTTCTGTAGTCTCGTGTCTCTGATATTTCTTTCATATTTTAAACTGAGGAATTGTATTTGATTCTATATTTTACCGAGTCTTTTGTTTTTCTTGTCTTCTTCTTTCATGGTTTTTCTTTGATCTTTGTTTTTTGTTTTTTAACTCGGAACGTCATCCGTATAACGATTGAAAACTCTCTCTCTCTCTCAGATTTCATATAAGACATAACTGACCTTCATGAAAATCATCAGTTCTGTGAATCTTATTGACAAAGACTGAATCTCTCTCTCTCTCTCTCTCTCTCTCTCTCTCTCTCTCTCTCTCTCTCTCTCTCTCTCTCTCTCAATCAGAAATCTCGGAGCCGGGAAATAGAGGGCAAATCTCGAACAACGTAAAGAAATCTTCTATAACTGAGTCCAGAGTATCAAGGGAAATTTGTGGCCAGTTATTCGAAGCAGCTGTGTGAGTGATCGAATCCTTTTACTGGCGACGCATCTTCGGATATAGAGCGATAATTACGCAGAGTGAAATTATGTTGGTAATAGAGGATTCTCTATAACGCTAAGGGTCATTCTGGTTAATGGTATAAGCGATAAACAACTTAAATTTATCATTTTTATTCATATGTTTACTTAGATTATTTGTGTCATTCACTGGATAAGTGGTTGATTTATTCCTGAATTGTATAATTACACTTCTTGCGTAATGGAATTCAATTTCAAAATAGACTTTTCTCAACTAGTATGTATTAAATAGATTATTTTATCATTCATACTTATTGCTAATATATGAATATTATGTTTAAACCTAGTGTTTATCTTTTTAGGATATGTATATCTGTAAATATATATGTGAATTATTAATAGACTTGTACCAGGTATTTTTCATATACCACACAGAGAGAGAGAGAGAGAGAGAGAGAGAGAGAGAGAGAGAGAGAGAGAGAGAGAGAGGAGATAGATGAATTATTATATAAAATAGTTTGCTTATTTGGAATTCTTTTTGTCCCCCGTGTGGCACCTTTTCCCTGGAAATGGCCATGATTTTCCCTCTAGCAAATTTGCCGGAATATTTTTTCCTCGTCAGGCACAGCAGGGAGAGTGAGGAGGTGGGAAATATGGGGGAGGGGTGGGGGAGGAAGGAGGAGGCCTTACTGAACGACCAGGTGCAACCCAAATTATTTTGCCTGACATTTGTGGCATCTGAACGAGTTCCTTTCCTGTGATTTGACGTTCAAGAATTCTCTACATACACTACTTATACGTATTTATACCAGATGAACGATCTTTATGAAATTCATTAGTTCTGTGCATTGTATAGACAAAATATATATATATATATATATATATATATATATATATATATATATATATATATATATATATATATATATATCTTACAGTATGATGAGAGCTACCTATCTTCAAAGGAGAATATTGTTGCTATCCTTACGGCAATAATCCTTTCTATGGCTAAATGATTTGTTGACTATGTGAGAAGTTGTTCACAATATTTGTTATTCCAGACGTCTTCAAGAAGCAAAGGAAACCTCTTTTTCATAAGATTCTTTATAGCTTCTTATTACACCCTCTTCATCCATTCAAATTCACCTCATTCCTGCATTTAACTGAAGTTCTGTTTATTAAACGAATTCTTTTTCAACCGTCCCACCGTATCCACGGCACAAGGGGAACTATAACCACGGTTTTATTGCCTTCCAGATGAGTCTTTTTATGATCTCTGAAAGTCTTAATCATGTTTTGATGTGTGCAGAGTTGCAGAGGATTTAATTTGCAGAATAGTGATAAGGAAGATAAAATTATAGGACTCTTAGGAAAGACACATTATTATACTTATTCTTCTTATGTCTACAGTTTGGTCATTAGGCCAAATCAATTCTTGAAATCACTAAGACCAAATAACTGCCCACAATTTTATCTCTGGGCTAAATCAGTTTTTGAAATCATAAAGATCGTGTGACGCTTATACCTACTATTTGGTCACTGTGCCGAATCAGTTGTTGAAATCAGTAGAGACAACATTATACTTATGAGTACAGTTTGATCACTGGGCCAGATCAGTTGTCGAAATTACAAAGATCACACGACACTTACTATGCTTGCTTCAGAGATTTTTTTCGACTTTGTATACATAGGCTATGGCTATGGGCAGTCCTTTAGGCCCAGTCTTTGCGAATATTTTTGTGTGAACTGGAGGAGCGGTTGCTGGACAATTGCCCTCTAGCTAATCATCCTCTCTTTTACTGCCATTACGTTGATGATACGTTTATTCTTTTTCGAGACAGAGACAGGGCTGATTCCTTCTTACAATTTGCCATTTCAGCCCACCCTAATATCAAGTTTACAATTGATTATGAAAATGATAATAAGCTCTCTTTTTTAGATATAGAAGTGTCACGTAATACGGATGGTTTTAACACCTCAATTTTTAGAAAAAAATACTTTTACTGGACTAGGGACAAATTTTTACAGCTTTTGTAGTTTTAACTTTAAAGTAAACGCTTTATATACACTCTGCCACAGGGCATATTCTGTCTCCTCTGGCTGGTCTGAATTTCACAATGAGATTACTCTTTTACAACTGTACTTCACTGATAACTGCTATCCAGCTAAGGTTTTCTTCAAATACCTAACCAAGTTTTTAAATAATAAATTAATAGAGAAAAATAACAGACCAACTGCTCCTAGAATGCATTTCTTTGCTAGTGTCCCGTTTATCAGTGATACAACGCTTTATACCAAAGTTAAACGTTTAATATGTGAATATTGTCCGGCCATAAAAAGCCAACTAATCTTAAGAAACCCATTAACTATTGGGTCTTTATTTAGATATAAAGAAAAGCTGAGCCCTCTTCTGACTTCTAGTGCGGTCTATTTATTTTCGTGTCCCAAATGTAGTTTGTGAAATTATGTGGGGGCCTCACATAGGCTTCTTAATGTCGGCATTGATTGCCACAAGGGTGTGAGTTATAGAAAAGGTGTACGGTTGTCTTCACCAGAATTCTCGAACATTCGTAAACATTAAAAAAAAATGCAAATTCAATTTAGGATACAAGCACTTTAAAGTCATTACACGGACTTCTTCTCCTCAAGAGCTTGCTGTTTTCGAATCGCTTTTCATAAAAACAATAGTTACAAAATTAAACAATCAAACTACCGCTACCCCACTTTACCTGGTATAACTATGTTTACTTGGAACCTTTTCTTCTTCTTCTGGTCACTCGTCTTCTCCCTTTCACTTGATATGGTAATTTTCTTAGCATTGTAGTAGGTTTTCTATGAATTTTAAATGTATGTTAGTTATTAGGATGAGTCTTTTTATTATATTTATGCGTATTAATCCTTTTTACAGTGATGATGGGGCTGGACCTCGAAACGTCGCTTAATAAAGACTTTAAATTACCAGAAGTCGTCTCCCTTGCTTCCTTGAGAATATATATATCTATATATATATATATATATATATATATATATATATATATATATATATATATATATATATATATATCATCGTGGTCCACATTTAATATCACTCTACGCCTTGTGCAACACGAAATGCAAATTCTCTTTTACTTTCTCAAGTCAAAAGTTCAGGAGAGACTTTCATCCCGAGATTCAAAGAAACGTAAAGACAAAAGGCGCATTGTTAGTCCCTAGCAAACAATACTTCACAGTCCATTAGACATTCAAATTCGCTTTATTTAAACTTCTTTGCTAACAAGAAAGGATACACCCCTCCCCAACATTCAATCCCCCAGGGCCACCATGGAAATCAACCCTACCCCTAGGTCCACCTTCAAAAATATTTGCTATCTTTGTTCTTGTGCATGAACCTCTGAGAACAAAGGAAGAAGTAATTAGAGTAAAAAAAAATCTCTCTCTCTCTCTCTCTCTCTCTCTCTCTCTCTCTCTCTCTCTCTCTCTCTCTCCCTTATAATTTTGAAATTCCCATATGGTTTATAAATGTTAAAAAAGAAAATCCTTCTTGATAAACCAACCAAAATGAGAAAGCTTTAGCTATTGTGAATGATGTTTTAAATTCCAGGCAATACAATACAAGGTTTACTTACATTTCCTATATGTGTTTTATTTACATTTTCCAGTTTATAAATATGAAGGTTTAAATGCTTTCTTTGACAACATTAGATAATTAGACAAAAATTTAGGCCTGGTGCCCCTCCTAAAAGTGCTGGCTATCTCTACCAGATGGCCAAATCCAACATGGCTGATATTAAAGTTGGTATATAAGCATTATTTTCATTTCCTATCAAGTTACAGTGACAGTCTTGATGCCTAAATCTAGTTTTTTTTTTAAATTAATAAGTCTAAAAGTAGTATCGATTGATTAAGAAGTAGCTACAAGATTACCTTTCCCCTTTTTTTTCAGTCAGAACCATTACATCAAGCCATCTCTTCTGGTATTTCACTTAATTAAATTTTTCAATTTATTAATTTGTTAAATTCTTTTTGTTTTATATAACCTATCTGGCCTTTTTGTATTTCATGTTACTTTCTTTCTCCTCTCTCTAATGAACGCCATTATCTTTGCAAGCTTGACTCTTAAGGCAGTGGCCCCTGTGGTGTTCCTTATGAGCAGGGTTCGTCTTATGACTGATAATAATAATATTATTAAAATCTGATGCCAAACATTTATTTTTTGCATACATCAGAGCACTTGCTAGACCTTATAAGTGAAATGCTATACAGAAAAAATATTAGGACAAACACACTAAAACAGGAAACGGGAAGCTTTCCTTCGCCTTGCATCAAGCATTTGCTTAAAGGTCGGATTATTTGGAGGCTTGAACAAAATAAAAAGAAATCGCTTAATTGGACCAGCAGCAGAATCAGAAGCAGTAAGGGGAGCTTTTATTAATATGGGTAAGATACGTTCATAATGAAAAGTCTTCACTGGGAATCGAGGGGCGGTTATCATAGAACACAAAATCCTGGGGAAGCTTTTTCTGGGTTACATTTCGAATTTCCATGGATTTTTGCTCGCTTGTTTGTGGTTCTTATATAAATATTTCAACAGATTTTAATTGCCACTTGTCTGTGCATATAGACGTCTTTTGTAGTTATTAACAAACATCTTATCACATCTTGATCGGCATATATGTTTCTGTGTATGTGTGTGTATATACAAATACTTATTTCGTAGTTCTTAACAAATCTTATAATAAATTTTGGTTGTCTTGTGTGTGTGTGGATGTATATGTGTATATATGTGTGTCTTTGTATAGATATTTAATTTAGTATTCACGTGTGTGTGTGTTCGTGTGTATGGGTGAGGATGTACATATACGTGTGATTGTACAATTATGTATTGTGTTGCACTTAAACAAAGATTTGAACCAATTTTGATTGTTATGTGAATAACTGAATGTGGATGTACTGTCCATATGTGTGTTTTTATACCAATATCTATTTTGATCGTCGTGTGTGTGGCTGTGTGTATGTGTATGCATATGAATGTAAACAAATACAATCCTATGGTGGTACAAATGATTTAGGAGAGAAGGAAATGATGTCATCTATAGTCTAATGAGATCTCTTTATGTTAATTACCGATTTTGGAGGCATCAGGAAGGATTTGTAGTCTGGCAGCAGGTGCATAATTTGGACGTCCTAACTAACGGAGATAACATCCTCTTTACTTCATACTTCCTGTCCCTTATAGAAATGCAATTAGACAGTCACTTACATTTCCAATACTTGCTGTTTTTATTGAGTCCGGGTTTATGTCAAAATGTCTGAAAAGTGAATGAATATTCAGAGATTAAAACGTAGACTGGAAGTGCTAACTCCATGCTAACCGGCGATTATATATCCTCTTTACTTATTGCTTCCTGTCTGTTATCGAAATGCAATTATACATTTTCTATTTTCATCTTTATAGTCACTTATATTTCCAGTTCTTGCTTCTTTCATTAAGTCGAGGTTTATGCCATATACTGTCTGAAAAGCGAGGCAATATTCATTAAAATTTAAACAAATGACGTAAGTGACAGAGCCGTATTTTCGTTCCTTTGACTTATGCAGATGAATCCAGAATTCCAAAAAATTTATATATTGAAAAAATTAAGAATTTTAAAGCGGAAAAATTATCTCCAAAATTAAATTATTCACCCCCACCCTCCACTTCCTCATGTCCTGAAATTTCGACATGAAATGCCCTGTGAATATTCACTCAGGTTTGCATATATGTTTATATATGCATGTCCCAAGAGACGCATTTCCAGACAAATGAGGTTCATTTCATATGCAAAATCAGGGGACAGAGTTATTCCTTTACTGATTTACAGATTCCTTGTTCGTTCGTGCCTCCGCAATATTTATTTTCTGTTGGTCTGTCAGCCAATGATGAATATCATGTCGTGTGCAAACGGAGGTAACATTTTAAGTATAAAGCCACAAACCACTCATTTTATCGCGTCCAAATAATTTTTTCACGCTCTTGAAAAGTAGATATATTTATAAAAAAAAAAAAACCTGCCATGAGAACGAAATAACTCTTCTTGCATGAGGAAGACAAGATATAGGTCATACCCACACACACAAATATATTATATATATATATATATATAATATATATATATATATATATATATATATATATATATATATATATATATATATACATATATACATATACATATATACTATATATATATACATATATATATATATATATATATAGTGTATAGGTATATGTGTATGTATATATATATATATATATATATATATATATATATATATATATATATATATATATATATATATATATATATATATAGCGATCCCACAGGAAAATGATAGTCAGAAATCCAAGCGCATTCGTCTTTACTAAGACATTGTCAAGGAGCTAATGTAATACAATTACAGAGAAAGGTCTCAGGTACACAAGATCAAGAATACAAGATGGTTAACTGTCAAAAGAGTAAAAATTAAAAGAGATAATCCAGGATTATCGTATATCACACGGTCACAAACCTAAACAGATTTGACCCTTGAACTAAACTTTAGTATACTTTATTATTCACTTAAACAATACTTAGGAAAGTAATTTAAACAGCCTTAACACACAGATTACTATAATTATTAACACCTTACAATTAACAACAAACACGCTGAAGGTGGCAAGCCAAATAGTACATTTGTATGTTAGACCGCTTTATGTTAGAAATGTAATTCCTGTCGACGAAAGGACCTCATCCAAAACGTAGACGAAGCGAGAAAGTCCTATTCAGTGAAAATGTTAACTCGTAACCACTCTGTCCTAAAAATATGAACAATATCACTATTAGTGACATGGAAACAGCAAGTCAAATTAAATTTCCCCAGAATTACTCAAAATTAAACTGCATAAAATTTTTACAGGGCTTCGCACAAAACAATAAAATTAATTAACCAAAGCCATAAACTTCATAATAATGCAACCTTTAACGCAAATAACCTGGAAATTTTTTATGAATAAATTGACTCAAAAGGACCAAGAATAGTTATTTAATAATTAAGGATTTAGCAAGACCTTTACTTAAATATAAATGAAAGTACTGGAAATAACAAGGAATCGAACTAAAACCCGCTTCCTTCAGTTGAACCCCATACCTGTTATTGTCCAGAGAGGCATATAAGTGGAAGTGACGACGACGTTCACCACAAGAGCAAGTTGCAGATAAAGGAGCCCATTATACGACACATCAAGCTAGGACTCCACTTGGGCTCAATCACACACAACGATGCTGAATACATCAAAGTAAGCCCTTGGTCATAACTCGAGGACGAGGACTTCAGAACTGCATACGTCTCGACGTGGTACATGGTCGTGGCAAACCAATCGAAGAAGCTATCCAGTGGTCCAGTGAGGGTTTTACAACATCCACATATAGTTTATATTCCTCACTGTATAATTATCGACGAAGAAACGCATCTGCGAAAAACACTTGAACACGAAGATTAATTTCACAGAAGGCTTAGAGGAATAGAGGAGGAGTTGCTGCCATACTGCGGACGGAGTGAAGTCTCTACTTCTGTCTTTCAGTACATAACCATATCGGCTTGTATAGTTATAACAAGGTAATAAGGGAACCAATGGAAGAGGGTTAAAAATGAAAACAAGCTAATTCAATACCAACTTAAAACTATCAAACAACTACTTACTCCCTTTGAGTCAAAATATGCGGTTAAATACAAACAAAAATGGAAAGTTACGAATTATATTCGTAATTTTCTGGACAACCCTAACCGAAATTTCAAAGTATCTTTGCAGTCCAAAACATATAAAAACTGAATATATTAATTTTGTTGCTTATATTTATCTACAACTTTTTTCATAATGAAAGCATCAAGTTTAAATAAACCAAGACTTAAATTTAGAACATTTCTATTATTTGACTTGATGAAACAAGATTGAATGATATTCCTTTTAACTGAGTCATTACATGGGATTAAGGCTCTTGCTGGACTCCAGTTAATAGGATGATCTAAATCTCTCATAGGTACGAAAAATGCATTTGATATTTGCCCAGTTCTCACAGAATATTGATGCTGTTTGAGACGTTGTGAAAGAGATTTACCGGTCTGTCCGTAATAGACTTTATCACACTTTTTGCAAGGAATTTCATATATGCAGCCTGGAAGATCTTTAGGAGAATTTTTAATTACTAAACTCTTGATATTAATATTACTGGAAACAACATTTATGTTAAAAAGCTTTAAAATTCTAGGAATATCTAAAAACCTTTCATCATAGGGTAATTTTAGAATGTTATGCTTACTAAATTCAAGTTTGTCATTAGTTGAATAAAAAGTTTTTCTAGCTCTTTTCCATGCCACATCTACAAAAGTCCTTGGGTATTTAAGTTTCAATGCCTTATCATAAATAGTTTTAATTTCAGCGTCAATAAACTGCGGGCTACAGACACGTAAAGCCCTTAGGAACATCCCAGAAAAAACAGAGAATTTAACATTTTGATGGTGATTGGAGTAGTAATGAACAAAAGAGGCAATATTAGTTGATTTTCGAAAGACTGAAAAGGTGAAATTTCTATCAATTCTATGAACAGTTACATCAAGAAAATTTAAATTACAATTTCTTTCTTCCTCTACAGTAAATATTATAGAAGGGACTAAATTATTGAGATTATTAAGGAATTCCTGGAGATTTTCGTGAACTGGCCAAATACAGAAGATATCATCCACATATCTAGACCAAAAAACTTTTTGGGGCAAAATTCTTGGTAAGAGTTTTGTCTCAAAAAATTCCATGTAAATATTGCTAAGGACAGGAGATAAGGGATTACCCATAGCCATGCCAAACTTTTGTACAAAAAAATTCTCCATTGAAACAAAATTTACTATCTTTGATGCATAACCTTATGAGACTAATGAGGTTTGCTACACTTAAGAGAATGTCATGACGTTCTAATTCCTCCTCCAAATATTCAAGTAAGTCATCTACAGGCACTTTTGTAAATAAAGAGACAACATGAAAACTAACCATATTAAAATCATAATTAAAATTTAAAACTATTCAATTTGTTTATAAAATCAACATTGTTTTTAACATTCTTGTTAGAAATGTTTCCTACCAAAGGAGTAAACAAATTAAATCCATTTTGAAGGGCTTTGACCATTTAATTAAACAGTTTACACCGCAATGGCGCCTCCCTACCTCATATGTATCGTTTAGTCAAGATACATAAAAACCAATAACCCTATTAGACCAGTCATTAGTTCAGTGGGCTCAGTTACGTATAATTTACCTAAATGGCTTGTAGAAATTCTTACTCCTTGGTAGGAAACATTTGTAATACGAATGTTAAAAACAATGTTGATTTTATAAACAAATTGAATAGTTTAAATTTGAATTATGATTTTAATATGGTTAGTTTTGATGTTGTCTCTTTATTTACAAAAGTGCCTGTAGATGACTTACCTGAATATTTGGAGGAGGAATTAGAATGTCATGACATTCTAAGTGTAGCAAACCTCATTAGTCTCATAAGGTTATGCATCAAGATAGTAAATATATATATATATATATATATATATATATATATATATATATATATATATATATATATATATATATATATATATATATATATATATAGTTGTGTATGTTTGTGTTTCTACTTATGCGAGTTATGGATGATCATTTCAATTTATTAGAATTATCATAGACTCCATTAAATCTTGAAAGAACATCAATGCTACTGAAACAATAAAGACATTAATGACCGGTTTCTATGAATAAATATAAGAGCAAGAAAATCTAACTTCAGAAAAAGTATTAAAGTAAAAATTATTCTCTTGCAATAGTTTATTTATATAACAGTTTTACGAAACACGAGTTTCTTTATAAATCTAAAACTTCTTGAAAGGATTGAGTGTACGTATCTATCTATGGTTGAGGGTGCGGATTGTAAAACCCTGGTTTGATAGTGGATAGGATTGCTATAATCAATTTTAACTCACCTAAACTGCTGGTGACTATCTTCCTCCAGGCGAAACTTGGAGCCTTATAACGAAGAGGCTTAATGAAGCCTAAAGGACCTTTCACATCATATCTCCGTCTCCTCCTGAAGGTTTGCCTGAGGACTCGACGTCAACGAATTCTTGGGACACGAGTTATCTGCTCAATTCGCTGACGGCATCTTAATGGATCACTCAGCGACTTCTGGAGTCATTCATCACTCAATCCTTTCATGAAGTCCCGCGTTTTCTCTCTTTCCTTCTGGGGATTTCACTTTTGCTAGGATTTAATTTACACTTTATTCGGTTGATTTCATCCACAATGCAATTTTCAGGTATTAAAGTGAATTATTTTTAGGGGATAAAATATTAACCAATTTACCGAGGAAAGAGAAAATTCTTTAATAATATCTTAACTGAATAGTTAGGAATAGAAACCAAAATTTTTTCTACATTCAAAGGCTAAGAAATAACAAAAGCAATACATGTATGAATTATATTAGGGCCTTTCCTTTGCATTCATAAACAGTCTGACACTAGGTGCTTTGACAGGTCTGGGAATTAAAAATCGTGTCATTGTCATATTTTTGTATTCCAGCTAAAACTTTAACCTTTTACTACTGGATTCCAACGTGGACTAAAATTTACAGAAGTGTGAAATGTAGTTCCTACTCAAGAGTTGTAAAGGGACAGTTTCCAAGTAGTGAGAAATGTAGGTAATAATTTCCTGCTGCCTCTACGCTCGTTGGATAAGAACCATCCGTCTCTTTCTGTCAACGGCATAGGGGGTTTGAAGGGCTGAGCCCATTACGTTAATGAAAGGAGCATGGTCATTTGTTAATATTTTATGTTTATGAGTGTTTGCTTTGAAAAGGGATGGTTGCTGCTCATCTGAAAACAGCGTCCTTCTCTCTCTCTTCCTCTCTCTTCTCATGCTCGTCCTGCCCTCCTGACAATGGCTCGTCTCTCTCCTCTCTCTCTCTCGCTCTCTCTCTCTCTCCTGAATAAAGAAAGTTAATTTTCCCTCGGAACGACGTCGACCAGTCTTGGAAAAAAGTCTCTTTACAGCAGAAGCTGGAATTCCCGAGGTATATTGTATTGCTTAAAAATTAAGCTCTTCTTCTCTCACGTCTATCCCGATATTTTAGCCTTATCTGTTTTCACATCTTCGCTGCCAGAGGTAAGATAACTTTCGTTTTTCAGTTGAATGAGGTGCTGGGCGATTCTTGGAAAAGGTTGGTGTTACTCTATTAAATTACTGCCTTTTATTTTATATCTATTTACATTAAATTTTTTATACTGTACTCTATACGCATACTCATACATACCTACACAATAAACAATATACACACTCGCTTGCACACACACACACACACACACACACACACACACACACACACACACACATATATATATATATATATATATATATATATATATATATATATATATATATCGTATATGATATATATATATATATATATATATATTCATATATTATATATATATGTATATGTATATATATATATATATATATATATATATATATATATATATATATATATATATATATATATATATATATATATATATATATATATATATAATATATATATATATATATATATATATATATATATATATATGACTATATAGTATATGTATATGATGTATATATAGATATATATATATAGATATATATATATAAAATATATATAGATAGATACATATATATATATATATATAATATATATATATATATATATATATATATATAATATATATATATATATATATAATATAATATTAAGATGCCTTCAAACATCATAATATCTTGAATTATATCATTTTTCAATGTTATTCATTTATCATTTACGACTAAAACCCTTTCAAACACTTAACTCATATCACATGATTCAAATAAATCAGCAAATATTTCCACAATTTAATCTTTATACAATTTTTATGTATACTCAAAAAAGTTGCATAAGGTAAATATCCATTATTATTCTCTCTCTCTCTCTCTCTCTCTCTCTCTCTCTCTCTCTCTCTCTCTCTCTCTCATGCCTCCGCGTCAAAATGACAAACCAAGAGATGCTAATTAATATTTTATGAAATTCGCTGAAACCTGCAAAAGTTCATTACGGGACTTGCTTTTGCAAAATACAGTGAAGTGATAGAAATATACAAGTATTACAGTTACTAATGAATTTCTTAGTTACTTTGTGATTATCAAACTACAGACAGTTAAATTAATGTATAACATCGGTGTGTTAATTAAAAGTTCTGTAACGCTTTGAACTTCTCTGAGACCTCGTAATAGACAGAAACATTTTCCGGAAACAAGAGACAATTGATTTGCATATATTTTGATAGGAGTATTTTGGAATACCAATAAATTGAAAACAATAGAACATTCACATTGTAATAAATGCTGATGAATAGAAGCAAAATTTACGTTTGAACTTTATTTTGAATATTGAAATGTCATAGCACTTTCGCAGAACAAATAAAATGAGAGGAGATTTTACCTGAATATTGTTTCACCAATCATAGGTGTGTTTCTATAAATAAATACACAATGGCTTTCACTGTCGTACTAAAACACGTATTTTGCTCTAAACCAATAACGATTATAACTTTTGTGTTATCTAAAAAGGACAATTGTCAAAAGCTTTCAAAATGAAGCCACATGAGATGATCTGTTGATAAGTAGAGTTCGTAGAATATGCAATAAAGTTCTGACAGATTTATTTATATATTCTAATAAAACGATTGATAGTAATTATTTCGCAGTATACTTATAATTATTACTAAAAATATTCAAATAATGAATTGGAACAGATAATCTAAAAATCACAACCTTACAAACGTGTGTTACATAGAACAGCATTTCAACATTTGAAAGAGTAATGATCAAATAGAGACGATTGGGGAATATGAAGGTATTTACATAAACAAAATATACATGCAGAGGAAAAAGGCAAAGTGTATTGAAAATATTTGTAATGTTATAAACGGTAGTTTCCATATTTTAAGTGCACGTAGAAGAACACTTATTAGTCGTTTTGACATATAAAAGTATATTAAAATAATTTCCATTACTATAGAAGTGAGTATTCATATATATAAAGGTAAGGTGTAATTATGAAATACCTTCACAGAATCCGAAACACCCCGAAACTTTCCAAAAAGCGTTAAAGAGAATGCATACCGCTTTGGCCGCGTAAAACTGCTACCTTATGAGTCCAGAAACATTACGGATCTCGCGTCTTTATAGCTGATTTGTGTTAAATCTTCCATTCATACGTTGATATTAGATGGCCTTTTTGTCTCTGGCGTTTCAATTTTACAGGCGGCTAACCGATGGAAAGTTGGGTAACGAGTTGTAACGAGTTGCAAGTGGCTCGTAACATTAATGTTGGAGGAAGTCAGGATTCTTCGAGTGCTTTCAATTGTGGTCGGAGGTATTGGCATTCGCTCTCCGGCACCGATGTCTGAAGGGGGTTATCCCAATGATGATCCTCTCCGAAGAGGAAATGATTAAACTTCCGTCAGATTCAATGGGAGAGAACCGATATTATATTCGATCATGAATGCTGGAATTAACTCCTAGGACGAATTAATACTGAAATGGTTTCTCATCAATTTGAGACTTTTTTCAATATTATTTTCATCAGATTCACAGGGAATGATTGCTGTTCGATTACATAATTTATCCGGGAATTAAATCCTAAGTCTAATACGTACTAGAATGGAATCCTATTCATTTGAGGCACATTTTAATAGCAATTTCCTCAGATTCAACAGGAAATGACTACTATTCTATTAGACAATAAATCCTGGAAATAAATCCTAGGACAAATGGGTACTGGAATGGAATCCTATCAATTTGAAGTACATTTCAAAAGAACTTTCCTCATATTCAGTTTGAAATAATTCATATTACATTTGCTAATGAATACTACAATTAATCCTAGGAATGAAATCCTATCAATCTGAGTCTATTTAAATAAAACTTTCCTCAGATTCAATAGGATAAATTTATTATTATTATTATAATCACTGCATAATACTCGGATTAAATCCACGGACTTGGAGGTGCTTTTCAAAATAATAGGAATTAAATTCTATCAATTTCAGGTCTCTTTCAAACCGAATTATTACATGATTCAAATTTAAATCTTTGTTTGTCCTTCTATGTGTTAATCAGTATGAAAGAAAACTCGTCTTGGAATGTTCTTGCAAAAGCTGTGCCTATATTTGTTGTCTATCACTGTCAGATAATATCCTCCTTCCAAATGGCACTTAATGAGAGTATAATTATCCTAAAGAAAAAAATTATCTTGATCCTTACTGAACTTATGACATTAATTCTCAATAATTCGTAACTTTGCTTTAAGAAGAGGAGTTTCAAGCGCCTGGGACTAGCACAAGAAGTATACCACATATTCCAGTGCTGAGTGTCAATTTGTTCACATGGAGAGTAATTTTGGTACAATTACTCACTAACTGTACATTCCGTGTCATTAGATTCCGTTGAAACGAAAATCTTGTACCTAAAGTTTGCGAGAATTTGGAAAATTAGCCATATTTTCAATAATGTACAAAGTTTATGACATTTTGTTGGAATGGAAATCCATTTGCATCTAAGGTAAGTAAAAAAAAATAGCGAATTATTCTAAATATCTGAGAACTTGTATTGAAATGTATTTCAAAACTGAATTAAAAAGGGCAAAACCAATGTAGCAGACCCCACTTATATTTCGTGCGAATGCTCTTTCTTACCTTCTATGTATGTACCTGTTTCCTAGCATATTTTTATTGACCATTTTATTTAAATTTTTGGAATAACTGCTATTTGAATCTTTAATGAGAATTTTCAGATATTTGCAAGAGCTCTCTACCTTCAAGTGCATTTTGAAATGATCCAGCGAATTTCAGTTTAAGTGGAAAGATTAGGAAAAGGAGAGACTTGGCAAGTCCAATAAAGAAACTGTCAAGACTCTTGTCTGCTCCTTTGGTTATCGTTAGCGCGCTCCTGGGTCAAGTCTCGAGGGCAAATGTGTTGAAATATTTCACAGACGTTACGAAGGAATTGCACGTTTATATCTTGCTTTTGTACATGTCTTTTATTCTCTAGATATCTCTGACTAAAACGCATTATGGTGTGTACTTATGTTTGCATTAAAGCACACTTTAGCCTGCCTAAATCAGTTTGCATGCTTAAGCATTTGAATAATTGCAGAGAGAGAGAGAGAGAGAGAGAGAGAGAGAGAGAGAGAGAGAGAGAGAGATTTGCAACAACGTATTTTCAAGGGAAATTGGATTAATTTGCATACTTATCCAACAAAATCATTCCGAGGGAATTATTTATGTACATAAGCATGCAAATTAATTCAATTTCACTGGAAAATACGTTAATGCAAATCTCTCTCTCTCTCTCTCTCTCTCTCTCTCTCTCTCTCTCTCTCTCTCTCATTTTGCTCTTTATTGTGAGATTGCAGATGTTAGATATAATTATTATTATAAAGCTTAGTCTCTCTCTCTCTCTCTCTCTCTCTCTCTCTCTCTCTCTCTCTCTCTCTCTCTCTGTAATTATTTAAATATAAAATTTTTCCGTAAATTTAATAGTAATTCATTTCTATAAACAACGGTACTAGAACCACAAATCCGAAATCAGTCAATCTATTGTTCTATCCCTTTTCTCCCCTTCTCCCACGAAGGCTTCCAATACTCTTGAATATCCGAGTGTTTACACAACTCGACAGGTGAAATCCATCTCAGTGATTCATAATCAAGTTCATTGTGTATAAAGGGTAAGTTGGTGGTAAAGGATTATCTGGACAATGGGTTTTACTACATATTTTCAGCTTGTAGTTTCCGATATTCCTTAGTTATCAACAGTCTAACTTCACGTCAAATTTGAAGTCTTGTACAACAGTGGTTAGCTCCTATTATAAAATTCTGATATATTACATTTATATCTCAGATATTCAAAATTAATAAGATTTATTTTCCAGCTTCAGTAAGGCCCAGTGGCCTACCAATGGTACAACATAGTTTCAGAATGTACAAAACCACAATTCAGCAAACAAACATTATTCTGGACACATTTTTACTAGTTTTAAGGTCCAATGATGTTTCAGTGGTTAAAAGGAAATTAATTTTCTCTCCTCAGTGCTTCATTGATCTTCTTAAGGCTATCTTGGTGTTCAGTTTCTATCTGACGATATAAGTTTATCTTATCCTCGTTGGGAGTACGAAACAAAAGTCAGATTTCTTTTATAAAATGATTTTCTTTACCACTGAAAATAAAGCGATAATTGCTGTAATACTGACAACTTGTCATTTATTGATGTGTATTGAACATATAAGTACAAAATGTTCTTGCAGAATAACTCTTAGGAGCTGTAAATAAGGTAATAAAAAATGAAGTGAGACAATAAGCATACCGTCATACGAGCCACAGGAAAATGAGAGAGAGGAAAGGTCGAAAAGACAGAAGAAATGAAAGAGAATGAAGAGGTAATTGAGATGCATTGAAGGAAAATTAAATTAGTATAGAGTAATTGTAGAAGGCAGATTAAAATACAACGAACATAGCTAAGAAGGAGATGGAAAACGATGAAAAAAGAAATATAGGTAACTGGAAAAGAAACAATTAAAACAGACAGTATACAAAAACTAAGAACTAAACAGATTGCAGTAATTATGACTCTGAATTGGAATACAACTCTGAAAGAAAGCAGAATATTGGCGCCAATACATAAACATCAAGAAAACTACATTAGGCCAAGATGTCTGTCCCAGTTTGGCGTTACTTTAATAACGGCCCCGAAAATATTCCTGACTGATTGGTCAAAATCATATTTCCTCAGACTCTCGTTAACGGAAGTTGGGGTGAGTGATGATGGCCCAAGTTGGTTCCCTGGAAGGATTCGGCCAACTTTGGCTGACACTCGCGATTTTTCTGGACGTCCCCTGGAATACTCTACTTGAAAACGGACGTGATAAGCTTTTATGGTTTTGCTTTGTTGATTTTTGTTTAAGTAAAACCTTTGCCCAAAAAATATATGTAGTGTTTACAGGCCTCTACATATATTTTTATTTAATTATATAAAGAGTATGATTAAAACAAGCGGATTGTTGACTAGATTTTACGTAAATTTGATATCCATATAAACCATTCGTACAGAGCATGTTTTTTATTGTGAACAAGAATTTATATAGATTTGATATCGAGTTATATGAAGCTTTGTCCAAATCAAGTGTGTATTTTGAATGAGAATCTATTTAGATTTTATATTTATCTAATATGCAAGTGTGTCCAAAATGTATATAATGAGAATTTATATAAGCTACATATTAATTTATATAAGAAGTTTGTCTCAAGCATATATGTGTATTGTGAACTACACAGAATGTAAATAAATGTATGCAATGCTATGTGTGGTTACGGCTGCATTCATAAAGACATATATAAAAGGCCTTCTAATGTAATAATGCATTTATTTAGTTCATCATAATGAGGCAATTTTCAAAAAGAACGATTTTATTATATTATTCAGCATAATGACCCAATCTTCAGTAAAATAAGATATACTAAAACGTTAATCATTTTATAATTCAACTACTAATCGTCGATTTCTGTATGAAATATATATTCACTTACTTCCTTGTTCCTTGTATGAAACATTTTCGTGATATAGTGATTTTCTTAGAATGTCTTCCCTAGAATTCAAGTTTGATGAATATTAAGAGACCCTTTAAGTTCAAATATTGTGTTGCGTGTCGGATAATCTCTCACGTTTGAATAGAGGATGAAAAGAAACAGAATTTATTATGACTACGAACCGTTTTGCATTCCTAGTGATTTAAAAAGGAAAAAGTAATTGAAGATTTTAACGTGGATCTGCTTCAAAAAAGGGAATGATGTATTAACACTTTTCAAATATGAAACAGAATACAATTATCGATAATATATTCTCTTAAAATATTTTATACTAGAAAACTTATTTTCAACAGTGAAAAATTATTGCAGACAATACAGGACTATTGGGATTATGCAAAAATGCTCATGGCATTTTCCGTTTCGTTCTTTGCATATATGCAAAAATTATGGAGAAACTGAGGGTATACTTCCGTCGGGTTTATGAGACTCCACATAAAGAAATGAGTTTAAGCAGGCATTCTTTATATAGAAGAAATACGAGTATTGCTTAGCAATATGACGAAAATAAGTTTTCTCTTATATCCAGATTTTTTTTTTCTTTTCGCGGGCTTGCAGATTTTAAAAAGAAAAGTAATTTACTGTGTAATAGACTATCTATCAATATTAATAGTAATATGTAGGAAATCTATTTTACCCTTACAAATATCATTATTATTATTTCCTTCTCATAATCTTGGTATGCTGGTAAATCCGAGACTACATCCAGGCTAAGAAAGATGGAGCCCAATTCACATGGAAGAAGCCTTCCTCCATAGGGGCTACTAACTTGAAATTCAATCTTTCAAAGAGTATTGTGTTCATTTGAAAGACTAAGCGAAGATCTTAGCCTAACCTTCACAGGCTCTTCAAGACAAAGTAGTTCAAGCGAAATTAAGAGAATAAGAGAGAAACCTTGGATGATCCTGCATCCCAGATGAAGTAGAAGGAACCAGGCATCCTCCTGAAACTTGATGTTGGGGGTGGGTGGTATATCACGCCGGAAATCGCGCACCTGTTTAATAATAATGTGGCTCATTAGCCAGGGCAAATAGCGGTGATGCCATATTTATGCTTTTATTCACACCACTCACGCCTCCTTTATGGCCGTGACGGGCATTGGGCGGCTGCTGTGGGGACCATGCCCTCCACTTGTTAGACAAGGCTTCCGGGAGCATTCATATATATATATATATATATATATATATATATATATATATATATATATATATATATATATATATATATATATATATATATATATATATATGAGTCCCATTCATATCGAACCCAGGTCTTCCAATGCCTGGATTCGATCCCAATGTTAGTTATCAATTTATTTCTGCGACACACATGATTTGTCGATTACTTTTAAACAAATAAATCTACATACATCTACACAAACATACATAAAAATGAAATCCTACCAAACCTCGGTGAGGGCTGTGATAAAAAACTATTTTTAACCACTCACTCAGCAATAAATTTTTTTAATACGATTACGCTCTCGGTAACCTAATTAAAAAGCCTCGTTTTCGCTTCGTAATTATTGTGGAATGTTTTTGAATTTACAGGATTGGCAATAAACTGCAAACCACAGTGAGGTGGAATTTGCAGTGACAGTTTTCTGTTTTATTTTTTATTTTTCTTAATATGTCAACTGGCTGCTAATGGCACAAACTGCTGCGTATGAAATGTCAAGTAACTATTTACTAAAAAAAATATTATTTTCTTTATTTTGGAACTGTCCATCGATGTAAAAATCTGTTGATCATTCAATAGGATAAGAAAATGAGCTTGACATTATTTAGGTACACTCACTTCATATGCATTTCATTCATGTAGATAAAAAGGAGTATTTTTATAAGACATTTGAACTATTTCCTTCCTCTAGAAGAACTCTCGGGGTTAATTACAATAAAACAGATATTGTTTTCGTTCAAAACTCTCCCACGAACAATGATTATACTAATAAAAAAATACGATGACTATTATTATTATTATTTTTTATTATTATTATTATTATCATTATTATTATTATTATTATTATTATTATTATTATTATTATTATTATTATTATTATTATTATTATTATTATTATAATTATTATTATTATTAGTTGTTGTTGTTGTTGTTGAGAGTTGAATCCTATTCATATGGAGAAAGCAGACAGAGGCCGTTTGCTCGAAATTCATGTTTCCAAAGAATATTATGGTGTTCATTCGAAAGTAAAAAGAAGGTAATAGGAAATACAGAGGGGCGGGAGCAGTTAGAGAAATAATAAATGAATTCTCAAATATATAGATGAATAGATAAAAATGCAATCAGATTGTTTAAACGCAGTAATTGCTTTAAGGCAGCAATGCCTCGCAGCATCGCTTGATCTTTGAGGTTTGAAAATTAATATTTTACGTATGATATTAAGCAATTATTATGAGCTATTTCCATGAGAACCCTGATGGACTAAGACTTTAGCCGTAGGAAATTATTAAACTAAGTGCAGAAGCCTTCTAGTCAAGTGCAGAAGCCTTCTAGTCTCTATCCACGTGACCGTGGTAATAAGGAATTTCATTAAAGCGAAATCATTTCACAAGATTCTCGTCTTAGCGCGATGGAAGCTTTCCTACTTGCGTGATCCCTTGATTAAAGAGTTTTCTCGTTAAAAATGAGGTTTACTTAATCCCGAGTGTTTGAATTCTCTGACGCTTTAAGTCCCTTGCAACTTTTTTCTAAAGCTCATAGGCTGTTTTAGATTTTGACGAATTTATTTACATTATACAATATCCTGCCTTTAAACAGGAAATTTGGCTTCTTTCCATAGCTGTGTGGTTGATTTGAACAGAACGAAGTAAGTAACTGAGCACTCAATAATGTCAAGCATTCAAAAGGCTTGTGGAATTACTGCTTTAGAACTTGGTCAACAAAAGATGATTTCTTATATATTATTTGATCACTATATATTATATCTTATATATTACTATTATCATTATTCAGGAGATAAAATCTTATTCATATGAAACAAGCCCACATAAGGAGCCTTCGACTTGAACTTGAAACTTCGAAAAAATATAGTGCTCATTTGAAAGCAATAACAAAAGGTAATAGGATATACAGAAAGAGATCAGTTGTCAGAAAAAATAACTAATAAATGAATAAATTGATAGATAAAAAAATAAACAAATTATGAAAATACAAGGAGGATTTCTTCAGGGTAGTAATGCATTGTTTCTTCGTTTTCATTACTATTTATTTATAAAATTAATAACAAATATCGGTATGTACGTTTATTTGT
>NC_087200.1:210884934-210887434 GCF_015104395.2 Macrobrachium nipponense
GAGAGATTATCTCTTGCAATCTTTTGCTCCTTTGAAGACACCCAAGGGAGCAAATCCGTAATCAAAGTAGAGGTGATCTCTCAATGACAGTCTCCCCGGAGCATAAGAACTTAATCCCGTCAAAAGTACAAGGAATATTTCCAAACACTGAAAGGGAGGAACCAGATTACAACATGATCTTGTTAATGCCGTTTTCGTATTATTAGTTGACGAGCAAAATTCTGATTTATTCAGTGAAAGATTTAAACGTAAAGATTTGTTTTCTATGTTTAGAAAAAATAACTAAAAAGTTTCCTAAATGCTAGATAATTATAATGGTAAAAGATTTCGTTCTTAAAATTTTCATGACAACTCAATTGATTAAACTTTGTTTTTCTTATTTTGTTACGACTTAGGGCATTAGTGGACAGGAAATTCACATGTGGTTAGGGAAATAAATTTTGCAATTATCAATATCTAATTTACTGTTATATGAAATATTCTTGAATAAGCTATACATGCTGCAGGGCACAGACAAATAACCTGTGTAATTTCATATAAGCTTTCTCAATTTCTTGTTAATTTATTTACCTTCATATGTGTTTTTAAAAGAGGTCTCAAAGACTATATATTTCTGACTAAACAAATAATTTATCCTGAGCAATCCATCTATAATTTCATCTTAAAACCGAAGCTGTATTTAAATAATGTCAATGGAATGTTTGCGTTTATAGTCACTAGTAAGTCCAAAATCAGATACCTTTATGTGGCTCTTTGCTTTTAATTTGTGAAAATATATGAATAAGTAGGAGTAATCTGGAAAATTAGAGCTCTATCCTAGACGATCTTCAGTTTTACGAGCACTTACTTAACAAAGGTCTGTAATTTTATCCTAGAGCTGTGGCATACGTGATAATTCTTTTGTGTGCGCGCCCGCACGTGTGTGCGTGTGTGTGTGTGTGTGTGTGTGTGTGTGCGAGCGTTTGAAATAAAATAGATTATTAAATACAGGGCTATTCAGCAATTTTTAGATCTTGGTCGTTCGAGTAAAAGATCTTGATGAATGATAATACTTCATAGAGAACTAAAACTGGTAATGCATCATCCTTAGCTGAATATAAATTGAAAGTATAATCTATGCACCTCAACCAATTAATCTTAATTATCCTAACTGATGTAATAAAGAAATATCATATAATAAGATAAACATCTTACGTGAAATAGTCAAGAAAATAAGAAAACATGGAGTTTTAAAGTGTTTTTCACAAGATTTTATGTTCCACCCACGCATTTCCTTTCCCTCAGGGAGAGAGAGAGAAAAGTTAAGTATATCTTAGTTTACCAGACCACTGAGCTGATTAACAGCTCTCCTAGGGCTGGCCCGAAGGATTAGATATTTTTACGTGGCTAGGAACCAATTGGTCACCTAGCAATGGGACCTACAGCTTATTGTGGGATCCGAACCACACTGTATCGAGAAATGAATGTCCATCACCAGAAATAAATTCCTCTGATTCCGCGTTGGCCGAGCCGAGAATCGAACTTCGGACCACCGGATTGAGAGAGAGAGAGAGAGAGAGAGAGAGGAGAGAGACGAGAGAGAGAGAGAGAAGAGAGAAGTAAAAAACCATTGTCCTACAAAAGGCAAAAGCAAAGAACAAAAATACCGCAAGCATTCTTGCGTGATAATAGGTAAGCATCTCTCGAGGTAGAGAAGATCATCATCTCTTCTACCCCTCCCGGTAAGTGAAGCTGAAGTACTTGGTGTCTATTACATAGGCCGTGGGAAACGAGCGCTGAGCTTCCGCGGGTCCTAGAAAAAATGTTGGAACGCGTAGCTTAAGATCTTTTGGGGGTGTTTTCTTCAGCTACTATGAGCTATTTAAAGGTACCGGCGGCGGTGAATGAAAGTTTTATCTGTAGGCATTGCAAGAGTGGAAGGGGTGTGAGAGAGGAAAACGAAAAGGAAAGGAAAGACCTAATAAACGATGGGAGGAGCGGAGATTCGTTTCATTTTAGCGCATAACAAATGCACATGCAATGTATAAATATTCTTAAATAATGATGCCTGAAAAAAGGCTTCTCTTTTAAACAACGAAACACTACAAAAAACTTCACGATTTATAGTAATGTTTTTTCCGTTTCATTTTGTGGTAAACCGACTTTCAATTAGCGTTCCATACTAAATTATTTGACGGAAAACGGCTCTAATTCGACTCCTCTTTTTATTTTAGAGTTTCGAGTAACAAATAGTCCATGTACACCCGCACACAAAGCACGCGCGTGCACGAACATTTTAAATTTATTTTTCAATTTTGCTCAAATTGTATAAATCTTTTCAAATCTGTTTCTGTTTTGTTAAATCCGCAGAAAAAATTTGATTACATGTATTTACAGTGATTTAAAATTACTATTTATTAAGATACAGTTTATTCATACATACGTGTAATTTACTCATTTCAGTGATACCCATCACTGAAAACATTTAAAATCTATTCCCGTTTTGCTTCAACTATTTAAA
>NC_087200.1:210892434-210897434 GCF_015104395.2 Macrobrachium nipponense
ATAACTAACATTTCAAGCGCATGCAATCCATTCTGACAGTTGGAAATACTATATAAAAATCCAAACAATAAAAAGAACCAGGAATTTCACCCCATTTTAATCAACAAATCATTTGATTTTCCCTTCTCCATTTATGCATGACAGCACCATAATGTGATTGTCAGCGAACCCTTCAACTCAAGCCCCTGTTAATATAAATTGAAATAGTTTTCTACCATTAAAAAAAAATTCTCGTTATAGCATAGTAATAAGTAAAACTTCGACGTTTTCACTAACTGTTCTTGCTGAATCATTAAAATTAACACTTCTGATATTCTTTTGAAAATAAAAATTCACATAACATCAAGTTATAAACCAGATGCAGCTACCTTGCTATCGAACAAGTTATCAATAAATGGCAACAAATCTAAAGGGAACAGCACCATGCACAGCTTTTCGACCCTTCAAAGAGACAATGAATGAGGTTTCCTCTCCTGAAGAGCTGTCCATTTAGGAGAGGTCTTATGATTATGTAGGCGTGTTCAGAAGAGTCTAAGGTAGGGCAGAAAACTGAAGTCATATACATGCTTATAATTTAGAGCTATCTGTCATTAAGTAAGGAAGGATCGAAGTCTTCTCTTTTAAGAAATGTGACAGAGAGAGAGAGAGAGAGAGAGAGAGAGAGAGAGAGAGACTACATTGTACAGAGAGTAAAGTGTTTCTAAAACCTGTGTAAAGACGCATCCCGTAATTCGACAAAAATACCTGGGATAAATTTTCCTAATTCTTCGCCACCTAACTTGACTTGGCTAAGGTATTTCTTTTCTTTTAATAAAACTTTAATACGCTTTAATATTTCCTTGTCCTAAGAGAATGAAATTTAATACTTTTCTCAACGAACATGATATTGAAGAGATGACATGAACTTTCATCAAAACTTTGATATTAGGTTTTATTTACCCAAATAGTTTTGGAAAGATTTGCTGATGCTGAAGTTCTTATCGATTTTCATCACCCGATAAAATCATTATTACAAGGAAATTAGTATCCTTACACACCCGCGCGCTCACACACACACAAACACACCTTAAATATATATATATATATATATATATATATATATATATATATATATATATATATATATATATATATATATATATATTATATATATATATATATATATATATATTCTGAGGAGGGCTGGAATATACACAAAATAAATCACTTTGCTCTATATGAAAGATGGCCTTCATTAGATAATATTTAGTTAAGGCCATTGTTTAATTGAACTAGTGAAGTATCAGGAATGAAATTAATATTATTTCTCTATTTTGAAAACCGAAAACTCGTGTGAAGTAAATGTCACATGTTTAGACTAAATATTTATTTATTTTTCCTTTGAAAAATGAATTATCATAGGTGTACAAATGGATAGCAGGAGGAGATTTTAAGCTTTCCTCTCATTTTAGCACAAATAAACAAATAATTAAATGAATAAATAAATGAAAGGAAAGGTTGCAGAGTATATATGCGTAACCATAATCATAAAGCTTTACCATTTCCTGAAATATTTGAATCCTTTTCCAACATAATTTGATATTTTACCATAAATATTTCGTTTTGCCTTTTGTTCCTGGTGTTTGCTGGATGCAAATGAAGATTCGGTTCAATTCTGTTTCATAAACCTCGAATAAAATATATCGTGCATTTCATAATGAAGTCTGAAACATTTTTATAATCCTTTTATACACACACACACACACACACACACACACACACACACATATATATATATATATATATATATATATATATATATATATATATATAAATATTATATAATATATAGATATATCTACATATATATATATATATATATATATATATATACTATATATATATATGATATATAGATATATACATATATATATATATATATATATATATATATATATATATATATATATATAATAATAGATATAGATAGATAGATATTATATAAGATTAGATACGAGAGATATATATAAGAATATACATATGATATAGAATATATATAGATATATGATATATATATATATATATCTATATAATTATATTTATATAATCTATATAAAACAATATTATTCTATATATATATATATATATATATATATAAAATATATATATATATATATATATATATATATATATATATATATATATATACATATAAATATAATATATATATATATATATATATAATATATATATATATATATATATATATATTAAATATATATTAATAATTTTATTTTTTTTTTTATATATATATGTGTGTGTGTGTGTGTGTGTGCGCGCGTATGGGTGTGTGTAAGAGAGAGAGAGAGAGAGAGAGAGAGAGAGAGAGAGAGAGAGAGAGAGAGAGAGAGAGAGAGAGAACTTTTGGCTTAAATATTTAGGGGCTGTTATTAACTTCCGGTGTTGCAGCTTCCACAGAACAAGATTCAAGACTTGAAAAATCTGAGGCAATTTCCCCCAACTATTTTGTCCGTCGGGAAGAAAAGTTCTATTTCATCAGTGTGGCCAGAGAGCTTTTCATCTCTCTCTCTCTCTCTCTCTCTCTCTCTCTCTCTCTCTCCTCGTCTCTCTCGGGAGAATTGCGCCTCACTCTCTCGTCCTCTCTCCGATCTTCCTCCTTCTCTACCGGTATCTCCTCCTCTCCGGTCTCTCTCACATCTCCCTCTCCACTCTCTTATCGTAGATCATTATCCTGATTTCGTTTACAATTTTGGAGAACACAAAAACAAACTATAATTTCACTATTCTCTATCGGATGTTATTCTCATTGGTAGTATATTCTGTGAGGGATAACAAATCACAGTTATTCTATACATAAGTATAAGACTGTAATTAACTCGAAAAAGCTACAGTTGGATTTAAAAAAAATTCTTTAGCAACTGTAAAAATTATATAATGGTTACGTGTGTTTCGATGTACTGCAATAATCTCATTCCTCAGTTGTCCAGTCAAATCATCAAAATATTTTTCATGAAAACTATAATTGTTATTAGCTTTAATTAGTATTCTGGAAATCCGTCGTTAATGAGAATCCTGGTTCATGGAAGTTGACAGATTGCGAGTGTTGATTAAATGGAATATTTTGTCAGTGAAGGTCTTCGTATGACAATTGTAATTGTTATGCCTGGTTTTAATTATGTACTGGTTCTCTGTTACTGCAGAAACTAATTCATTACTTAAAATAAAAATTTATATAACACTAGAACTAGTATACAACTAGGGTTTGTGACTGAGTCTGAACTTAAGAAGTAATATTGGAGGAAATAATTGTTTTGGATTTCACTATGATATGACCTGTATATTTTATTCGAGTTTTATGAAAAAGAGCTAAACTGAATCATCTTCATTTGCATCCAACAAACACCGGGAACAAAATGCAAAATGAAATATTTATGGTAAAATATAAAATTATGTTGGCTTCGAAGAAGTGTGGATGAATTCATTTGTAAGGGCAGGGAACATTGTTAATCTGAAATTAATCTTATTTTACCGAAGAAAAAAAAATAAAAAAGGAAAATTAACATTAACAAGAATGCATCACTATTTCTTGAAGACAGTTATATAAAGGAAATAACACAACGATGTATTGGCATTCCCAATTTGAATCTGAAAGTTATAAAGTTCACTGTTTGTCAATAAAGGAATAAGATAACTAATTCAATGTATCCATCTTCAAATGTGGTTTGAGGGATTAGTGAAACTATTTGATTAATAAGGACTTTAACACATTAAGACATTATTTTCATGTCAAAGTGTACTAGGTACGGAAGAGTTATGAAACCTGCGTATGAGAGAGAGAGAGAGAGAGAGAGAGAGAGAGAGAGAGAGAGGAGAGAGATGGGGGAGGGGAAGGGGGTATGGGTTTGTATCCTACCCTACTATATAAATTGTGTCAAATGGTGGCTACGTGCCAAATTTTATCTATATCGGTCAAGGTGTTACCAGATAAGCTACAGAGGTAAGGGGATGCGGTACAGGTTTGTAACCTACCTCTTCAAAAAAGCTGTGTCAAATAAAGGCCACGAGCCAAATTCTGTCTAGATATGGCACCCACGCAGAGCAGCTCTCTGGCTTCCCAATAAGCGACAAGGGAAAAGTCCCAGGCCCATCCTCTACTGTCCTGACTCCAGCAGCCACCAGCATCCTCCAGGGCCCACATGGAAGGTTTAAATGACCTGTCAGCAAAACGTTGAATAGTTATCTTTCTTAATTTTTTTGAATTGCTAATTTAACCATTTCTTTAATCAAAACAACCTAATTTTAACTTTGATGACTGTTCTGTTAATTTTTTTTTTTCAGTGAAGAAAATATTCATGACTCTCATCTAGTATATACTTATTCTGTTTATTTATCATAAAGCTCTTGAAGAGACCTCCAGGAAGGCGACGTTATTGCGCTACTAGAGTTTTATTCTCTTTTATCCCGTGGAATACATTGACAAAATACAAACGCTTTCTTTATTATTTTTTAATTCTATTCACTTATACTTTGAGGTTTAAGTCGTATCATTGGGCATATCTTTGTTTATTCTTCTCGTGTATTAATGAATTTCTTCAGTGGAATTATTTCTTTACCTATATAATCAAATTCCATTACAGCAAACATCACACCAAACACACGGAGCGAACTGTGCAATAAACGCTGGAATTATATTGTTTAGGTAAAAAATGAAAAAAACGAATACTGATGAACTTCACCGTTTATTCGGGGAAAGGGGAAATAAAAGAAAATAGCCGTGGAAAAAAAAGATAGACTCAACGCTCCATGTAAATTGGGTGGATTTGATATTGGCACTGAGTTCCAGAGTCTCTCTCTCTCTCTCTCTCTCTCTCTCTCTCTTTGATGATCAGCATTCCACTAAAATATTTAAAGTTGCTAGACTGAAATGTGATGTATAGAGGAAATGCCCATATATATAGCATATCTTGATAATCAGTTTTTACTTAAACTTTGTGGTATTG
>NC_087200.1:210912434-210927434 GCF_015104395.2 Macrobrachium nipponense
CGATAGCTTGATCACTTCTGCCAATGATGATGGCTAATCCTATTCCTCTACATGATAAAGCTTAGGTAAAGAGGTATCAGGTCTTCTAATGACGATAGCTAACTCTCTTCTGCTGTCTACCATCTTTGTTACAAGTTATGAAGGGAACAGACAGTAGTTCGAACATATGAACATACATACAAATGACATAGTTTCATACGAACACACAATCAAATGAGACACGCTACAGATCACGTAGGCGGTAGTTGTCTCTCAAGCAGGAGCTTGGACTAATGTTTATAAACAAGTTGAATGACTACAGGTGACGGCATGTTATCTTAGCCTACATACTTATTGTATACGTCATCTTTAGCGTCTCTAGTCTGATCACATTCCTGCAAGCAATCTGGTTGACCTCTTTAGTTTTAGACTTTTATGTATATGGATAACTTTCCAAATATTTTTATTATGTAAACACTACATTAGCTCGTGTCAGCTACCAAAACCAACTACCTGAATATTACTCAAACTGACTTGCATTTGACTTATAGGAGTGTGATACAGACACTATGTGAATATATAATATATATATATATATAACATATATATTACTATATATATATAATATATAGATATATATATATATATAATATATAATATATATATATATAAGTAAATAAAAATTCATTGTGTACATGAATTGATTCAAGTAATAAAATATAAAAACAATGATATTGGTTTAAATAATAGTGATCACGTGACATATAATGATACAGTTTTTCACTTCATTTCTTTAAGATACTTATGCCTACAGAAAATACTAATGTACTCTGATAATTGCATAGAATGAAGATTAACATGATAAAAAATCATATTTTAACTGATAAAAAATTTCATATATGAATTGATAAAATTATTAATGTTTTATGCTGATTGATTCGTTGATTTCTGATTCATTAATCAATATACTAACTCATATAAACTGCAGATATTGGTAAGATAAAAGGTAACAGATTGATTATAGGCTACCTGATTTGTTTATACATATGTATATGGATTCATATAATTATGATTAATATATGTGCACTTTAAATAGATTCCTATTGCGTACACGCAAAGATATATTTCGATTCTGTTATTTATGATCATTTATATATAGATTCCTAGTGCGTACACGCAAAAAAATATATTTCGATTCTTTTATTTATGATCATTTATATATATAGGATACATGACCGAGGTTATACTACTTCACATTTAACTAGCTTTTCGAACAACTTTTTTCGTCCATTACACAGTTCCAGACATCCACCTATAGCCAAATGAAACGGCCTATTTCCACACGGGTTAAAACAAGGGGGAAAATTTGCCTGGGCGGGTCCAACGTTCTAATTTGCGCTCATACTTATTCTCTGAATCCTAAGCTACACGATTACGTTCGCGATGAATCAATTCATCCCAGCACGAGTCCTTCGCCAGCAAAGTAGAGTTGAATATCCTTAGGGTCGAAATTGTCGGAAGTATGTCCCATTCGTAGTCGATTCCGACAGCCGCCGGAGCATTCCGCATTAAAACGAGATTAACGACGAGATACGGTGTCGGTCAAAGAAGTCCATGAAATTCCTTTCACATTGTAGGCGGTTGTACTTGACTGTAGTCATACGCAGCGACGAACGATTTTTTGAAGTTGCGATGTGAAACTCTCGTACTGCAGGATACTGTAACCAGGTTCCATTAATCAGCCTGCAAGTGAAATTATACTTGTCACAAGGGCAAAGTAAATTCAGACAACATCCAAATACAGGGGGGAGGGAAGAGAGCCATTTAGACCAGACTTAACCCACATGAATTCGCTGATATTTGGAATTCAAAAGAGTCCGCTGTACAAACTTTTTTTATCCATGGCATTAATTAACAATGAGTGAACTATCCAGGTCTATGAGGACTGTAAAAATATCCATAATTATAAAAAATAAACAGATATTCAATACGAATCCCAAAGAAAATTCGATATTACTGGTAGTAAGTTACTAGACAAAGAAGTGTGAAACGGAGCTATTTGTAAGATTGCCAGGCAACATAAGAGTCAAAGAGAAGATTAATCATTGATTCTGTATTTCTCTATGCTAACTGAAATTAAGTTGTGATAAAATCTGATCCTATGTGCCCTAACAAAAGTTTCATATTCAATTTTCTCGCGCGCATCACCTCTGAGGTTAATTTTAAAAACTTTATTAATAGGTAGGAGATGCAACGAAAAAAACCCACTATGTAACTAATTTCTAAATAAACTTTGGTTTTCAAGAAAATGTGACATTTTCCCATGAATGTGATTTACCTGGATTGGTAATAAGTTAATGTTGCAAGTAAATAATCCATATCCATATCGATGATCTTCTAAATGTCTATGAGGTTCAGAAAAAATTAATTCATTTTGATGTTATAGAAATTCTATTTCCTTATTTTGTTTATTAATTTTAAAATGATTGCAAGTTGCATTGCGCATACCGATAGACACTTGTACCTAAACGTCTGCCTTGCCCATGAGAAGTTCGGGCTAAGCATTCCTTCTCCAGTCAATCTGCTTGCGAGCGCGAGATGAAGCCTGTGTAAGCAGATTATTGAGGTTAAAAGGACATACTGATACGGCAATGATGACGTCGGTCACTTGGCAGGAGATTGCTCTCAGCCAGCTAAGAGTTACGTTACTTGCTGTAATAAATACGACTTTAGGATAAATTTATTATCTTTTAATACTCGACCCACACAAAAAGAATGTCTGAAAAAAAACAGTACCAAAATTGAACAATATATTAGTTTCATGCTGGAAATCTGCATCAATTGTAATTAGTTAAATTAAATATTCCTTATTCAAACTAATGAAAAAAGGTTCCGGTACAAATTCTATATATATATTAAGCCCTGTATAAGATTCATATAGGATTATTCCATAGATAACATTTTCACTTCTAGACTTCCTGACTTTAAAATCTCTTTTATTTTATTTTATTTATTTTATTTATTTATTTTTTTTTTCATGACTACGAATATAAATCACCGGGACAGACAATAGTCAGTAGGTTTTGATATGCGTTTGAACTTTTAGCTTATTTGTCATTACTAAAGCGTTAAGTTAGAGTTCAAAATCTTTACACATATATATTTGGATATAATTATCTATGGTTACGTTGTGCTTATGATTTTATCGTGATTCCTTTTTTATTATTAATTTGTAACCCTTCCGACTTCTTACGGAGTGTATTATATTGACTCCACTTGTATCCATATTTATTTTATTTTTTTTTATATTTATTTATTTTATATATTTTTTATATATATTGATAAATTAATTAATGGTTGGCTTGAATATGTGGAAAAGTGTTCTAGCGGCGTACCGTATAAGGCTACTTGCGGATCAATTCTATAGATACAAGATATAAATGATAAAGGTATTTAAAAACCGCGAGAACCGCTATAATCCAGTTCGGATCCAATATCACGAGTTGTAACTCGTAAGACATTGACATTCCTATTTATTATATCCAGTATTCTACCAAACCGATTGACTCTGGGTGATCAAATATATTATTGGTTTTCTTAATGGAAAGGAATTCACACAACGCGTTATGGAGATTATTATTGATTTACACCACCCGAGTCAGATTATCATGTGTTGAATTCCATGTTTACTGATTTAGCACTCATAAATATTCCTAACGCACTCAATTGCGGTTTGTTTGTTTTTAGTGCTATTAATTCTATATAACGTGTCAAGGAACTATTGACACTAAGAAGTGTTTATTCCCTCTGTCAGACTCGTAATTCTGTTAATAATTCTACGTATATTCTTTCAAGGATTGATTTGGCACAGGATAGGCCCATAAACTGACAGGTGTCTTAGTGTATCCCTTGTTTTCATGACACGTGTTACAATTAGTTATGTGCTTTTTATATCTGTAAGCATTGTAGGCCAGTAAAATAGTGATTTGGCTTTCTGTGACATGTAGGGAACCCTGGATGACGGAATGCAACCAGTTTATGACGATTGGTATGAAAGAGATTATTACTACTACCTGGTCGTTAGTCATCTGCTGTGTTCTTCGGGTTTTCCTCGTCACGGACCTACATATAATATTACATTTGATTACATTATTTCTGATACACATACTTTTAAATATATTTTTGCTTTAGGGTTTCTGCTCGAAGTGTTTGTTAGTTTTTTGCTTAGCCTGTTTCCGTTCGAAATGTTTAGTTGTTTGGTGTTTATTGCTGCTGACTCTGTTTCCTGTTCGAAGTGTTTATTGTTGGGTTATGTCTGTTGACTCTTAGCTTTGTTCAGTTTGTAACAGTTCTGCGCTCCAACCCAGATATCAATGCTCGCGATCTCTTGGGTTAAGGAATTTTCTTGTTTAGATACGGTTTTAACAATAGGCACGGATGTTCTATATCTTTTAGTCCAATTAATGATTCTTTGCTGTATGGTGCGGGATTGCGGGATAATGCGTCAGCTATGATATTTGCTTTCCCAGGTAGATATCTTATCTTGGCTCCAAAGACCTGAATGATCATTTGTCACCGAGTTCCTTTTGGACTGTGATTAAGCCTTTGAAAAAAAAACTCGGTAAAGGACTCATGTTCAGTAAGGACTTTATCAGGATAGCCATAGATTATGAACTTAAAATGTACTAGTGAGTTAAAGATACCTAGCCCTTCCTTGCCTATTACTGCATATTTACTTTCAGAGGGCTTTAGTTTACATGAATAAAAAGCTATAGGGAAGAACTGTTTTATCATATTACTGAAGTAATACCCTCTTACCCTTGGTCTGAGGCGTCTGTTGCAATAAAAAAAAAAAATTCCTTATTTAAATCAGGGATTTTTTTAAGTTAGGTGAGCTGCATTATTCCGCTTTTAAGATATCGAACGCCTGTTGATGCTTTTTAGACCATAATAAATCTACGCTCTCTTCGTAAGATCTGTTAAAGGAGCTGTCATGATTGAAGAGTTACATATTTACATACGATGTAATACCCACTATTGCTCAAAAGTGCTGTATCCCCCTTTTACGTTTAATAGGTACCGAAAGTTATGAATAGCCGACACCTACCATGGATTACTTTGAAGACCTTGACAAGACACATAAAACCTAGATAAACATGTTCGGTTTTAAAAAACTCACATTTCTATATTTTACTCTGAGACTAGCTCTAGTTTATGTGAATGTACTTCTAAGGTATTAGAAAAGATTACAAGATCATCCATATAGGCATGTAGGTTATCCCCTAAAAGTCTCCAAACACTATATTGTAATTGGGGCGCAACGTAAGCCGGAGGCATACGTAAAAATTGATAATGTCCCCTGAGTGTGCTGAAAACGGTGTATGAGGTACAATCACTTAGGTAATGGTATCTGGTAAAAGCATTTAAGTAAGTCCAAGTTGGTGAAAAAAATTTATTATTCTAACCTAACAGAGATAAGATGTCGTCGGTACATCGCACTGGAAACTATCGGAAGTCGTTTCCTTGTTTAAGCGACCGTAATCTGCGAGATACGCCAAGTCCGATCTTTTTATGGCATGAGTTTGAGGGAAAAATTATATGGGCTATTTGATTTCCTAATGACTCCTATTACTAACATTTTTCAACTTCGTCATTTATCTCTATTTTGAAATTTTCATTGAGAATCTATACGAAGGTACGTAAATAGCTTTATGTTTGTCCTTAGACCGTTTTGTTTGTGTTAAATTACATCCGCTTTTTTCCAGAGATCACTCGCCAGTGGAGAAACTTCCTGGTATTCAGGTAAAAGATAAAAAAAAAATTTCTGCTGAATCACCTCTGCTGATGACTTTACGGATATTACTTTAGATAGATTATCAGAGAGATTCATCTACGACTGGTTGGGCGGGATTAAAAATTAGCAACAATAAAAAAAAATAAAAAAAAAAGCGATCTTTATAACTTCCGTATCCACGATATGATACTTTTGAGGGCATTGTTCGCGGAAATCGTTATATTTCAGAGTGTCGGGAAGGATTAAAATTTCATTTCCCAGCAAAGTCTTTACACGCACTAAGACATTCGAGGGTGCATGCTTCTCGAGAGATTTTGCGTGCAAAGTGCGACTGCGGTTGTGGGAGAATTTCTGTTGGGTCATTTGAACAATGTTACGATTTATGAGACAAATGATTTGTTCTTTTATATAAGTTATTATTTGATTAACTGTCTCATTTTTGTTCAAAAACGGATTTTCTAATATGTTGAAGTTATAGGATTTTCCTTTGATAAACACGCCTTATTTTGTTTGCAGGATGTAAGATAATATTTTGATATACCTCTTGATGGATCTTACAATTACACTACATACAGATCAACTGTTTTTTATAACTATAGAGGTATCTGTAAGCGCTCGCTTATCCGGACTTCCTCATTAGAGAAGTTCGAACAACAGACGGTGAGTCCGTTAAATACAGGATATTACGTCTACTAAAGAAATAAACAAGATATTCTTTTTATTTTTACGGCTGCGTACAGTCGGGCTTTATCCACCAACTACTTATAATAACTTACGTATTAAAAAAAAAAAACGAAACTGCTCTGATTAACTTTATACGGTCGTGTGTTTCATAGGAAAAATCCTTTTTAATTCAAAAAGATATCGGTATGTATGAACCAACATCGCTTTTCCCCACTCTGCTAGAGTCGCTTATTGTGTGGAATTTGCTTTGCTTTGAACCACTTCGGCAGTGTTTTTTGACTGACCTTGACCGCTTTGACTAGGTGACACAGTCACCGAGTTTGCTTGTTTGATTCTGAACGGGCTACTGTTTCTATTTCTGTTTTTTGTAATAATTAAGATCCTTCTCTTTATTACCATCGGCAACGTATGTGTGTTTTTAGCATTATGTTGCTGGTTATGTATAAAGCAATGAATGACGAACTATTAGGAACTGAGCGATACTAATAAGACAAGTTATCACTACTGCATACAATATTAACTGTTTGTACTTCATTCTTTGTTAAAATTTGAAATAGTGATGGGATCCTGGTCAGCAGCATTTAGCCTGATGAAAGTTTTTTTACAGACATGTTATTCCTTGCAATCCAGCCAATATTTTTAAAGTTAAGTTGAGTCATTTGAGGCTTCGATATTTATATAACTCAAAAAAACTCAAGGCTAAAACTGCGCGCGGACTTTGCAAAGGAGCATTTATTGTCATGATCCGAAATAGTGTTACATCTAATTGAATATAGATTTGTACGGGTGTTCCACTTGTTTTTTGTGTGTTTTCTAATCACTACGGTGCTTAACGACCCTATCCATGCATCTGTATAAATACAGACGTCCACTGCGTAAACGCATATTCACTGTTTAATATGATTTGTTACGTAAGGATTAATAATCACCCAAAACCCAAAATGATAAAATTAACATAGTATATGATTATGATATTTCAGTAGAACTTCTGGAAACAGACACTCAAAGATAAAAAAACTTCGCAGTAGCGAAATCTCAATGATGTAGATAATTTCTGTAAAAAAGTAAGATTAAGAATGTCTCGTAACTTCAGCCACAGGAATAACGAAATTCGACCTGCAAAGGAAACACTCAAAGTTACTCCAAATGAATAAAAAATTGTACTTAGCTTGCTTTTGTGGGAAGTCACGGTGTTACGATAACGACACACGGCCTTGGTCCTCCTTCTCTATTTAGCGGATGACCTGGTTTGGCTTCAGTTTCCCCCGTGCGCGTTGTTTCGATGATTCGAGCCCTTGAAAGATCCGATGCTGCAGACGCGTTCGGTTTGTTTCTTGGAGTGCCGGAAACGCTCACTAACGATGTTTTCTGAATGATTCTAATGAGAGACGAAGCTTGCGTTGTCGTAGGAAAAAGGACACGTCGGTTTTGTTTCTTGAAGTTATTCACTAACGATGATACTAAGTTTGCTTGAAGAATCTCTTGCTTTCGTCGTCGTTGAAAAAGTTTCTTATTGTTTTCTGAAGGTCGCTCACTAACGATGATACTAGGTTGCTTGAAGAATCTGCTGCTTCCGTCGTCGTTTGACTTCTTATGATACATGATTTATTATTCTGGTTTTTTCTTCGTAGGACGTTGTAGAGTTCTTCTGGTACGCTGGCCACCAATATTAGGGCTTGTGCCTTGTATGATGAGGCGCCCACCTATGAGGTAATGTTAGACTAGCGATAATCTTACGCTAAGTCGGTTGGTATTGCACTTCCATCTTCAATGGAGTGTTCTGGGGTTTGTAGATCACTTACGAAGTCGGGATTATGACGATGATGTGTTAAACTCATGGTTAGAGGTTCTTGTAGAAAACACTAAGTATAAAAATAGATATATCTTGAAGTTTTTACATGCTGAAGATCAGATATGATTGTACAAGTCTTCTATGACGATAGCTTGATCACTTCTGCCAATGATGATGGCTAATCCTATTCCTCTACATGATAAAGCTTAGGTAAAGAGGTACAGGTCTTCTAATGACGATAGCTAACTCTCTTCTGCTGTCTACCATCTCTGTTACAAGTTATGAAGGAACAGACAGTAGTTCGAAACATATGAACATACATACAAATGACATAGTTTCATATGAACACACAATCAAATGAGACACGCTACAGATCACGTAGGCGGTAGTTGTCTCAAGCAGGGAGCTTGGACTAATGTTTATAAACAATTGAATGACTACAGGTGACGGCCATGTTATCTTAGCCTACATACTTATTGTATACGTCATCTTTAGCGTCTCTAGTCTGATCACCTTCCTGCAAGCAAGATGGTTTGACCTCTTTAGTTTTAGATTTCTTTTATATATATGGACTAACATTCATATTTTTATTATGTAAAACACTTACATATATAGGAAGTTAATGTTTTGGATTTGGGAGAGTGACTGTTTCTGGGGATTGTCTCAGAGAGAGAGAGAGAGAGAGAGAGAGAGAGAGAGAGAGAGAGAGACAGCTAGCTTATCTAAACATAATGGCTGCTTAAAAGGAAATAACAGTTGAATAGCTAGAGAGAGAGAGTGGGGGAGAGAGAGAGAGAGGCGAGAGGGAGAGAGAGAGAGAGAACATCATATCTAACCTAATGGCAGCTCGAAAGGAAATAACAGTTGGAAAAAAATACACACACAGACACACACACACACACAGACCTTACCTTACAGACCTTACATCTTGTTGGGTTTTCGGGTTGCCCCAGGTCCCTCAGTGTGGGTACCTCTAATGTCTACCAGAGTTGCTAGTACATCTTGCGTGTATATTTGCATCTTCCAATCTTGGATGGTCTGGGATTGCAGTTTAGATATTTTTCGAGCTTATTCTTAAACACATCTACGCTCACTCCTGAATATTATTCCTCATATGAGCTGCCAACGCATTGAATACACGCTGCATTATCGATGCTGGTGCGTAGTGGAATAATGTCCTATTTGTGCTTCCTTATTTTCCTGGTATAGTTTTGGGCTCTTTTCTGATATTTTTTTGCTCCATGATGTTTTCGGCTATTCCCTCTATCTGTTTCCATGCCTGAATTATCATGTAGCGTTTTCTTCTCCTTTCTAGACTATAACCCGAGGAAAGACCATTTGCAAGAATTGATCTAGATATCCGACTATTGCCCGCTTTGACAGAGAAACTTCTATTAGAAGTGTGCATCAAGGGACATAGCATACTTGTCTTTCTGAAGAGTAGGTCTTCAAGATTATCACAGAGGAATAACCAGAGAAGACATCTGCAAGAATAGATCTAGATATCCGACTATTTGCCCGCTTTGACAGAGAACTTCTATTAGAAGTCTGCATCAAGGGACATAGCATACTTGACTTTCTGCAGAGCCGGTCTTCTAGATTATTCCCACAGAATAACCACAGGAAGACATCTGCAAGAATAGATATAGATATCCGACTATTTTGCCTGCTTTGACAGAGAACTTCCTATTAAAGAATCCTGCATCAAGGGACATAGCATACCTTGGACTTTCTTCTGCAGAGCCGGGTTCTTCTAAGATTGTATTCCCACAGAATAATCCAGACTGAAAGACATCTGCAAGAATAGATCTAGAATATCCGCACTATTTGCCCCACTTTGACAGAGAACTTCTATTAGAATCTGTATCAAGGGACATAGAATACTTGACTTTCTGCAGAGCAGGTCTTTGTCTAGATTATTCTCACAGAATAACTAGAGGGAAGACTCTGCAAGAATTAGATCTAGATATTTTTGACTATTTGGCCCGGCTCTTTGACAGAGGGGGACTCTATTAGAAGTCTTGCATTCAGGGACATAGCATACTTGACTTTTCTGCAGAGGCTGGTCTTCTAGATTATTCCCACAGAATAACCAGAAGAAGATATCTTGCAAGAATAGACTTAGATATCCGACTACTTTTTGCCTGCTTTGATAGAGAAAACCGCTGTTAGAAGTCGTCATCAAGGGGGGTGACATAGCATACTTGACTTTCTGCAGTAGCGGTTCTTCTAGATTATTCTACAGAAATAAACCAAGGAAGAAAAACAATCCCCTGCACATCAGGCTTAAGAATCGGACCGAAATCAAAGATATCCGAATTTTATATTGCTGCTTTGATATCCGAAAACCTCTGTTAAGAAGTCTTCACTCAAGGACAATTAGCATTACCTGACTTTCTGCAGAGCTGGTCTTCTAGATTAGGTCTCACAGAATAACCAGAGGAAGACAATTCTGCAAGAAAATAAGATCTAGATATCCGACTATTTTCTTTTGGCCCCGGCTTTTTGAACATTAGTACCTTCTATTAGAAGTCTCATCAAGGGGACATTAGCATACTTGACTTTTCTTGCAGAGCGGGTCTTCTAGGGAATTATTCAACCAGAATAACCAGAGGAAAGACATCCTTGCAGGAATAGATCTAGAATATCCGGGGACCTTATTTGCCTTTGCTTGGGATTTTTTAGGAGAACGGGGCTCTTGTTAGAAAGGTTTCTGCAATCAAGGAACATAGCCCATACTGACTTCCTTGCAGATACCGGTTTTCTTCTAGATTAATTCTCCACAGAATTTACCGCAGTGCTTTGATAGAGAACCTCTGTTAGAAGTCCTGCCATCAAAAGGAACAATAGCCATACTTGACTTTCTGCAGGAGCCGGTCTTCTGATTATTCTCACAGAATAAACCAGAGGAAGACATCTGGCAAGAAATGGATCTAGAATATCCTGAACTATGCCCGCTTGACCGGAACTTTCTACTAGAAGTCTGCACAAGGGACATTAGACTTGACTTTCGCAGAGCCAGTCTTCTTAGATTATTCTCACAGAAAAATAAACCGAGGAAGACATCTGCAAGAATAGATCTAGTATCTGACTATTTGCCCGCTTTGACATAGTACTTCTATTAGAAGTCTGCATCAAGGGACATAGCTACCTGACTTTCTGCAGAGCCCGGTCTTCTAGAATTCACAGAATAACCAGAGCCCGATATCTTGCAAGAATAGATTCTAGATTATCCCGACTATTTTGCCCGCTTTGAAGAGAATCTAATTAGAAGTCCGCATCAAGGGACATAGAAAAACTTGACCTTTCTGCAGAGCCGGTCTTCTAGATTTTTCACAGAATAACAACAGGAAGACATCTGCCAAAAATAGATCTAGATATCCGACTATTTTGCCTGCTTGATCGAGAACCTCTTTTAGAAGTCTGCCATCAAGAATACATAGCATACTTGACTTTCTGCAGAGCCGTGTCTCTCTTAGATATTCTCACAGAATAACCAGAGGAAGACATCTGCAAGAATAGATCTAGATATCGACTATTTGCCCGCTTTGACAGAGAACTTCTATTAGAAGTCTGCATCAAGGGACGTAGCATACTTGACTTTTCTGCAGAGCCGGTCCTTCTAGATATTCTCACAGAATAACCAGAGGAAGATATCTGCAAGAATAGATCTAGATATCCGACTATTTGCCCGCTTTGACAGAGATCTTCTATTAGAAGTCTGCATCAAGGGACATAGCATACTTGACTTTCTGCACAGCCGGTCTTCTAGATTATTCCAACAGAATCATCTTCTGGTATCCCTCTGGTAGCACTTTGGTAACCTTGGTATTCCTTTTGTGGCCTTCTGGAGTCCTTCTGGTGGCCTCCGGGGGTCCTTCTGGTGTCCTCCAAACAGCTGTTGGCTGTCATCCGCCTGAAAGCTGGTCCTCCTTCCTCCAAATAGCTGGTTGGCTCTCATCCTGAGAGTTTGTCCTCCTTCATCCAATCAGCTTTTGGCTCTCATCCTAAGAGTTTGTCCTCCTTCCTCCAATCAGCTGTTGGTTCTCACCCTGAGAGCTTGTCCTCCTTCCTCCAAACAGCTGTTGGCTCTCAAAATGCGAGCTGGCCCCTCCTGGTCCTCTTCATCTGAATAGCATTTAGCTCTCATCCTGAGAGCTTGTCCTCCTTCCTCCGTCAGACTTGTCTTTACGGCTGCAAAGAAACATCCCATGTGAAGGATTCTGACTGGTCACCAGTTGATGATGCTGCATCATGCTCCAGAGGCATTGCAATCTTCTTGGCCCAATCGATGGGGTTGATTGCAGGATGGGTGTATGGGAGGTGGGGGGACCTCCCGTTGCTGGTTGCTGCTGGGGGGAGCAGCAGTGTACACCCATCCTGCAGTCAAGTCATCGAATGGACCAAGAAGATCACAGCTACTCTGGAACACGATGCAACATCACCAAGTGATGACAAGTCAAAGTCCTCCATTTTGGTTAATCAGGGGCTTTTTTTCCTGTCCTTTGTGGTCCTCCTCCTTCCCTGAAGAGCAGTTGGCTCTCTCCTGAGAGCATGGCCTGAGAGCTGCCCCTCCTTCCTCCTGACGGCTGTTGGCTCTCATCCTTAGAGCTGGTCCTCCTTCTTCCAAACAGGTGTTAGTTTTCAAATTGAGAGCTGGTCCTCCTTCCTCCAAACAGCTGTTGGCTCTCAAATTGAGAGCTGGTCCTCCTTCCTCCAAACACCTATTAGCTCTCAAATTGAGAGCTGGTCCTCCTTCCTCCAAACAGCTGTTAGCTCTCAAACTGAGAGCTGGTCCTCCTTCCTCCAAACAGCTGTTGGATATCATCTGCCTCCTGCTCTGGTCTCCCTGTGATGAACCTTTTTCAGAATTCCCTCCTATACCTGCCATCGTGCCTGTTCCAGCCAGTTGGAGGTCCAGTATGTGACCATCCAGGTGATATATAATAGAGAGGTTCTCCTCCACTGGATCAATGTCTTCTACTTGTAAATACAGTGCATCCAATAAAAGTTTCCTTTCTGTCAGCAACATTTAAGTTTCCTCCGGCCAAGGCGCAGCTTTTTTTGTTTCTCCCAATCTAACTCATGCTTTTACACCTATTTACACTGTGCCCGAGTCTTCTGCCTCTTTGTGGAGGTCTAGGAGAATATCCAAACGCTCGATAATTTGTGACAATGTCATATATAAATAACCAATGAGGACTTATCCTCTTAATCTCCCGTTTGAGGACGCTGGGGAATCTCCTCAATCCCAGAATAGCAATCCGTTGATGCATCCGTTGGTATCCTTGTCAGACTGCGCAAGTCGTCCTTTGGTCTTGCTGTGTGTCTGAATATGGGATTCGGTTTCTTACCAAAGTGGGCTGCCAGGCCAAAGTCCACGATTGTTGGCGGTGGTTGGTTTTTCTTCATCGATGCGACGTTAAATTCGTGCAAATCCATGTGAGCAATCCCTTTTTGATGGATCTTCGCGAGTATCTCACAGATTGTTTTAAACATAAGCACTATTTCCCCAGGCTCTCTGCCCGGTTTTCGTAGCCAGTGAAGCAAGGATATTTTACCTGCGTCGTTCATTACAAAAGCAATGGGATCGATTGGGGACACAGCGAGAATGCAGGGCGCGTCCCCTTCAATGCCTGCCATTTCATGTAACATCGCCACCTCCCTCAACATTTCTCTGTGTCCTGCAGAACCTTGACGCCGGTGGACTTTAATGATGGCAGGCTGATCCATATCGGCAAATTGGTATCGATAGCATCGACCAAATAAACCTGCACCAATAGCAATGGCGTCTTGGGAAAAAACTTCTGCTAAATGGACTAGAGGGATTCCCATAGGTCTTAATTCTCCAATTAACTGTTTTACATCCTCTGGGAGAGTTATGTCCATATCTAGAAAAGCATCCTCGCATTCCTCCAGTTTTATTCTCCTTGTTTGTGGCGCAGAGGAAGGCTTTCTAAGTTCAGAGATTTCATTCAGTAGGTCGAGGAGGTTCCTTTTGACTGTCTGAACCTGGCCTAATATCCATTTCCGTAGGGAGTCGTCCAGCAAGGATGCCTTTGAAATGGGCAGAGGCGAATGACCTTCACAGTTCCTTTTGATAGTCTGTACTTGGAAAAATATCCATTTCCGTAAGGAGTCGTCCAGCAAGGTTGCCCTGGAGAGGGGGAAAGGGGGAGAGGCGAACGACCTTCAATTACGGCTCTCAGAAAAAATTTCAAAAAACTCCTCTGCGGTCTCACAGTCCTTTACCAGCTTTTCGACTTCTCTTTTCAGTTGTGTCTCTCTTTCCTGGCGATGTTTATCATGATTCTCCTTTTGCCTAATTTTTCTTTTGAGAATTTCTATCTCTTCCTTCAACTTTCTATTTTCTTCTTCCAAAACTATGACTTTCTCATGGGAACCTGTGCACTCAGAATGAGAGTATACAGGGAAAGGATGAGGGCTTCGACATCCAAGTGGTCTGTGAGGGAGAGGCTGATGGTTTGGAACGCGAGGTAAAGAATTCAGAAGGAAAGAAGGTTTTGGAGGAGAGGGAGGAAGAGGGTTTGGAGGGAAAAGAGAAGCTTTCGGAGGAAGGGAAGTGAAAGGGTTGAGAGGGAAAGGCGAAGGATTCGGAGGGAAATGAGGTTTTAGAGGAGGGGAAGGAAAGAGGTTTGGAGTGGGAGGAATCGGTCTTGGAGGAGAAGGATTAGTTGTCAGATGAGAAGGATTCGGTGCTGGAGGTGAGGGATTTGGTGTTGAAGAGGAA
>NC_087200.1:210932434-210947825 GCF_015104395.2 Macrobrachium nipponense
TAATTTCCAACACAGTTATCTTACGATTATGAAGACATTCCTACCTTATCATGACTTCAGTCCACAAACAACTACTAACTGCTGTCTGAGAATCTAATAATTTTACATTGATATTCAGCACGACCATCATTTAGACAGGAAATCTGTTTTATGAATCTGTCAGTAGATGTTTGTCGATCCCGGCCAGGAAGCCATCAAATATGCATTCGGACACAGAACCTACGAGGAGGGTCAAAGTTTGCCGTGAGAGCGGGAAATCATTCACGATTTTTTTACGCCTCCGGGATTAGTGCCCGTAATCAATAATGGTCGACCTGGAATATTGTTTTTTTTGGAGAATCTTATCAAATCTTTTTCTTCTAATATGATTTATCCAATGATTTGTCAAGGGAACGGAAAAAATTTTCACAAGATAACTTTCTAAACATTCTTTCATAATTCGATCCAAGACATAATCATCATTCCTTCGAAATTGCTAAATTTAATCTATTTTAACGAGCAGAGATAACTTGAAGAAATATTGAAGAAATCAGGCAATTATCTTTGGACATCTGCAAAATAAGATAATAACAGTTTCAGGAATCTGACTAGACGGAATTAGAGTCAAAAGGATTAGCAACGTGTCGAAGTTCCTAGCTGAGGTTTTTCAGCCAAGTTGTGGCAAAAGGGAAGATGAATTATCCAACGACTGAAATTCAGTGACTGTGTTATTTCAGAAGCTTTACAAGAAAGGAGGAAAGTCTTAAACCATTATACACACGCGCACACACACACACACACACACATATATATATATATATATATATATATATATATATATATATATATATATATATATATATATATATGTGTGTGTGTGTGTGTGTGAGTGTGTGTGTGTGTGTGTGCGTGCCTGTATATATATATATGTATATTATTATATATAATATATAATAAATAATATATCCATAATAATATATTATATCTAGATATATATAGATATAATAGATATATATAATGGTTTGTGTGTGTGTGTGATTGTGTGTGTGGGTGTTGGTGTTGTGCCTGTGTATATATATATATATATATATATATATATATATTATATATATATATATATATATATATATATATATAATATATATATATATATATATACGCCATAATGCCATCTATCTAACATTTATCATTAGTCAAAACCTTTTCCTTTAAGTAAAAATAAAAAGGTTATCGTAAAATTTCACTTCATTGCACCTACTTTAAAGAAATTTTTCCCAAACCTCGGCTTTTCAAAAATATGATTTAACAGAGTTTATCTTAACCTACAATTATATTTTACCTTACCGCTCAACCTGAACTAGATAAAAAAGTCATGAAAATTCTAGGTCATGAGTGGCCATAATTATGCCTCTCTGGTTACAGGTGTCAAAATATATAAATCTCTGAATAAATGTGACTCTGGTAAGAACTCTTACGTGATTATGAGAGAGAGAGAGAGAGAGAGAGAGAGAGAGAGAAGAGAGAAGCGAGAGAGAGAGAGAGAGAGAGAATGTATTTTTAGTTAGTTAGGAAAACGTGTCTTCAATACCATCATGTATTTCGACAATTAACAAAGAAATCTTCATGAATGACTACTATAGATATTCCCCTCTAATTTTATGTAGAAAGCAAAATGACTTTGGATATATAGAAAAAGACTGACTATTCACCATTCCTTTATTTTTAATACAATGAGTGTACTTAGCTTAAAGTTTATCACCAAATTTTCATGAACAACATTTCACTTTACATAAGCAGATACTCACAATAAAAAAGGGAGGTTACTTATTTTGAATCATCAGAGGGATTATCACAGAGAACTTATTCTTTGAAATAAGAAGTATATACAGTTTTATGAAACAATAAACTGTAGATTTTAGCCTTAATGTTCTCTCTAGCCATTAATTTAATTAAAAACGTCCTAAGCTTCAGTTGTCGGAATATTCACATTAAATTCATTTACAGAAGTTTAATCATTTTAAGTTATTATTTGAAACTCCAATGTAATCATACTGTGATGATGAGAATGTACAAGTATTATTAATTTAATTTTGCCAATTCTTTTGGTGAACAATGAAAATCTATTTTTGAACAGACGTCTTCGTTATAGTATACACATAAATGGCATTAGTTCATGAATAAATATCAAAACATAAATAAATTTTAAAATGAAAAATAACATTAAGAAGACCAAGAAAAAAAGAAAAACTTGAATTAACTCCCAAATTGAAAAAAAAAAAAAAAAAAAAAAAAAAAAAAAAAAAATTGAGAGCGGTAAATAATCTTTCTATAACTGTTTAGACATGAGAAGATTAGACAGTTGTTGCTTGTAAATAAGTTGGCATTCGCTTCAGGTTTCATCCTCTCAATAAATAATCATCAGGAAAAGCAATGTACCAATTAGATCATAACTGATTCAACCGCATCTGATATAACATTTTTCGATCGTCGTTTAACTGTGAAACATTATGGTTATTTCATTAATAAATTCAGATAGAAAAGACAGTGGGTGACTCCTATGAAAATTGTATTATCTATCATATAATCTTAACATCAGTATTTGCTTATCATACATGAAAACATCAATGCAAAAAAAAAAAAAAAAAAAAAAAAAAAAAAAACATACACAGACTTTGTCGAGAAGAAAAACACCTTTGAATCCAAAGCTGTTTTCTCCGAATCTGACGTCTCTCAAACTTCAGTCGTCTGGTTTGTAAAAAAAAAAAAAAAAAAAAAAAAAAAAAAAAAAAAAAAAAAAAAAAAAACAAAAAAAAAAAAAAAAAAATAAGATCGATTTGTAGCGGCCCTGAATACGACCTGGCTTAATCTCCCGATTAGGTATTCTGGGGGGTTTGAGAGAGAAGTGTGATATGTTAAGCACATTTCCCGAATGCCTCTGTCGGTATAAAGCTTCAACATTTTTCCGTTTTTCGACCGAGGAGACTAAACGGGTCAAGGGCTCGAGAATTCAGGTTTTTTATTTATTTATTTTTTTTTAAGGTACGTCTGTTTTTCTTTGAGAAATGAAGAGAATCTTGTGATTTGGTGTCGGCCAATATTTTGAATGATATGTCCTCAGCTAGCGACCCAGAGAGAGAGAGAGAGAGAGAGAGAGAGAGAGAGAGAGAGAGAGAGAGAGAAGGAATAAATATTTTATTCACGTTAATGTCACTTGAAGTAGAAAAAAAATCAAGAAAAATTCCAGGTCATGAGTAGCCATGTTTATGACAAAGCCTCCTCGAGCATAATAGGTCAGGTGAGGATTTATGCCCCTCTGATTAAGCGGGCTCCAAAATATATAAATCTCTGAATAATTATGACTCTGGTAAGGACCGCTGTCGAGAAACGCGTGACACATCCTCTTAAAATATTACGTGCTTATGAGAGAGAGCTTTATTTCCAATATTTACATTGGCTATTCTGTATCTTACAAAGGATAAAATATATTGCAATGCATGAGTTACATTTCATACTACTCACAGTTTACACCAAAAAAACCTGATTTAACATCTTAAAAATACAAAATAGTATGTATAATTTTACTTACATGTGTGAATAGGAAACATTCATTGATTTAGTTAAAGTTAAAGCCCTTCAATTGTTACAATTCTGGAAATGCAGTATAAAGCGTTATCAAACCTATCGGCAAAAAATGTTTCTTTAGAGCTGATTTGAAAGAATTGATATTAACTGTTGATTTTATAGCTGTTGGCAGCTTATTCCAAGCTAAAGGACCCTGTACAGTGAACGATCTTTTACCCAGCTCGGTATTTGTCCTTGGTACGTAAATGTCGTTGCTATTTCTTTTGTTGTCCTGTCACTTCTAAATCCAAACTAATGTCAGAGGAAAAATCCATGTTGGTAATAAATTATTCTAATATTTTATAAATTAACAGACATAAGTCATACTGTATTCTTTGTTCTATATTTAGCCATTCTAATTCCTTTAAAATTGGGGTTACATGATCGTATTTCTTTGCCTTCCCATCAGTCACTTTTGCCGCAAAGTTTTGGAGTTTTTGTATTCGATGTTGTTGTTGTTTAGACGTAGTGCCCCATACCTTCAAACAGTAGTTTACTATGCTTAACGCAAGCGACTGAACAACCATTTTGCGCATTTCATTATCAAATCTGTCTTTTATTCTGTTTATATAAATTAGTGTTCCATTCACTTTCCTACTAACTTCGTATATGAGCATCAAAACACATGTACTGATCAAAGTAAAATTCCAAGGTTTTTTTTACACTGTCACTTTTTCTAATAGCATGGCCATTGAAATTTATAACTATATTATCAGGAATTTGAGAAATGTACTGTCTTGAGCCAAGGAAAATATACTGAGTTTTTGATTCGTTTACATTTAATCCATTAGTTTGGAAATAATATTTAGCATTTTCTAAGATACTTTCCGCTCTTGAAATTAACATTTGTAATTCTTCTATGGTTCCGGTGATTAGGATTTGATTGTCATCTGCATACTGTATTAAGAGACAATCCTGTAATGAACAAGACATATCATTGATATAGATTAAGAAAAGAATTGGTCCTAATATTGATCCTTGTGGAACCCCAAATTGTACTGGCTTAGAGGAAGATATTAAAACGGGTCGATTTTTAGTTTTATACATTTACTACGTAGGATATCATGGCTAACGCTATCAAATGCTTTAGAGAGATCTAACAATATGAGAGGAGAGATCTTTTTTTGGTCGTCTATCGTTACTATAAATTTTCTCTGTGAGCTTCATGAGTGCGGTTTCGGTGGATACATGTTGTCTAAAACCATGTTGGGTTTGTGATAATAAGTTATTTTCTTCAAGATATTGCATGAGCTGAACTGCAACTATTTTTTCTAATATCTTAGATAAGACTGGTAGAAGTGATATAGGGCGATAATTTTCGACTGCATCTGGGTCACCATTCTTGAAAAATGGTATTACATGCGATAGTTTCCAGTCGGTGGGGTAGAGACCAGTGACGATGGAGGTGTTTACTATAACGGTTAGGTAAAAAACAAAACTTATCACGGGTAAGGCATCTCGTATGAAACGGAGAGAGATACCATCAGATCCAAACGCCTTTGAGTCATTCAAATCCCCCACAACCAAGACAACTGTATCTACGTCAACGGGTTGCGGTCTGAAAAGGTTATTCGCGATACCTTGAGGTATAATAGTATCTATAGTGGTGAGATTATTATTTGCATTGAGGATCTGTTAAGAACTTTCGAAGGCCAGTCGACCTACATTTGCAAAATATTCGTTAAATTCTTCTGCTTTATCTTTCTTATCTTTTTAATCATGGATGCTTACGTCACTATTTGGGGCAGGGATCATTTCATGAACCATTTCCCATTTAGTAGAAAATTACCACGACAGTTTTTAAACTTATCTTTAAAATGTTCTGCCTTCTTTGTTTTAATAAGTTGATCAATTCGTTTTTTATGGTTTTTATAAGTATTTCTTAATTCTAAGTTTAATGTATCCCTTTTGACTCTTTCATGCAAATCGTCTCTTGCTTTCATTTGTATTTTAAGGTCATGGCGTATGCAAGTAGCCGGGGGCCGGGTAATTACTTTCGTTACACAAGAGAGAGAGAGAGCGAGAGAGAGAGAGAGAGAGAGAGATAGAGAGAGAGAGAGAGAAGAGAGAGAGTATATTTTTGCTTCTTACGAATCAATCTTCTTCTTCTTCATTATTATTATTATTATTAATTTATTTATTTATTTTTATTTTTTGCTCTATCACAGTCCTCCAATTCGACTGGGTGGTTTATAGTGTGGGGTTCCGGGTTGCATCCTGCCTCCTTAGGAGTCCATCACTTTTCTTACTATGTGCGCCGTTTCTAGGATCACACTCTTCTGCATGATCCTGAGCTACTTCAAGCTCTAGTTTTTCTAGATTCCTTTCAGGGATCTTGGGATCGTGCTTAGTGCTCCTATGATTATGGGTACGATTTCCACTGGCATATCCCATATCCTTCTTATTTCTATTTTCAGATCTTGATACTTATCCATTTTTTCCCTCTCTTTCTCTTCAACTCTGGTGTCCCATGGTATTGCGACATCAATGAGTGATACTTTCTTATTATTATTATTATTACTATTATTATTATTATTATTATATTATTCTTATTGTGCTCTATCACAGTCCTCCAATTCGACAGGGTGGTATATATAGTGTGGGGTTCCGGGTTGCATCCTGCCTCCTTAGGAGTCCATCACTTTTCTTATTACGTGCTCCATTTCTAGGATCACACTCCTCTGCATGAGTCCTGGAGCTACTTCAGCCTCTAAATTTTCCAGATTCCTTTTCAGTAATCTAGGGATCGTGCCTTGTGTTCCTATGATTATGGGTACAATTTCCACTGGCATATCCCATATCCTTCTTATTTCTATTTTCAGGCCTTGATACTTATCCATAGTCGATTATGCCCTCGCTATGATCCATAGGATAACGACCAGGAAGATGGCACTGCAGAAGGTACAGTGAAGATCGCTATCGCAGAGAAGGATTGGGGAAACCTGCTAACTATAGAACACATAAATGCCCAGTCCTTATTATCGAAATTTGATGAAGTAGAATTGTTAATACAAGAAAGGAAAATAGACCTTTTATGTATAAGTGAAACATGGCTAAATGCGGGTATCCGAGACAATTTTGTAAACATTTCAAATTTTAATATGTATCGTTACGACCAGGAAAGACGAGGAGGAATTTGTATCTATGTTCGAGATGATTTGTTAAAAATTATAGATGACCCTAAATGTTGATAGAGTAGTAGGAGTGGAGGATGTCTGGATAACTGTGCAACATATAAAGGTCCCATCATTCATTTTAGGGTGTGTTTACTGCCATCCCAAAGCTTTAGTCTCTTATTTCGACTACATTAAGACTGTTTTTAAAGTTGTTTCCTTACGGGGAAAGCCAATTTTTATTCTAAGGGATGATAATGATGATTTATTATCTGCTAATAGTAAACTAAATAAAATTGTGCGCCAATTAAACCTACACCAGGCAATTAATAAACCTACAAGAATTACAAACATAAGCTCATCACTGCTAGATGTTATCATCACAAACAGATCAGAAATGATTTCCCAAGCTGAAGTAGTTCCTTGTCCTATCGATGACCATGAGTTGTTAACACTACAAATAGATATTTCAAAACCAAAGGGCATTCTGTAACTAGAACATTCCGTAGGTTAGGACACTATAATCAGAATACTTTCGATAACCTGTTAAATAGAACCCTTAACCTTAATAAAATTTTAAATACTGACAAAATAAATATTCAAGTTCCTATATTTAATAGTGTTTTTTTTGAGAGAGAGTTTAAATGAGTGTGCCCCATGTGAAACAAAAGTAATTACCCGGCCTCCGGCTACTTGTAAAGCCATGACCTTAAAATACTATTGAAAGCGAGAGACGAATTGCATGAAATTATCTAAAGGGATACATTAAACTTAGAATTAAGAAATATTTATTAAAAACAATAAAAAACGAGTTAATCAACTTATTAAAACAAAGAAGGCAGAACATTTTAAAGATAAGTTCAAAAACTGTCATGGTAATTTGTCTACTAAATGGGATATTGTTCATGAAATAATCCCTGCCCCAAAGAGTAACGTAAGCATCCGTGATTATAAATTTAAGAAAGATAAAGCAGAAGAATTTTACGAATATTTTGCAAATGTAGGTCGACTGGCCTTCGAAAATTCTCAACAGCTCTTCAATGCAAATAATAATCTACCCACTATAAATACCATTATACCTCAAGGTATCGCGAATAACCTTTCAGACCGCAAACCCGTTGACGTAGATACAGTTGTCTTGGTTGTGAGGGATTTGAATGACTCAAAGGCGTTTGGATCTGATGCTTTTTACCTAACCGTTATCGTAAACACCTCCATTGTTACTGGTCTCTACCCCACCGACTGGAAACTATCGCATGTAATACCATTTTTCAAGAACGGTGACGCAGATGCAGTCGAAAATTATCGCCCTATATCACTTCTATCAGTCTTACCTAAGATATTAGAAAAAAATAGTTGCAGTTCAGCTCATGCAATATCTTGAAGAAAATAACTTATCACAAACCCAACATGGTTTTAGACCACATCTATCCACCGAAACCGCACTCATGAAGCTCACAGAGAAAATTTATAGTAACATAGACGAAAAAAAACTCTCTTCTCATATTGTTGGATCTCTCTAAAGCATTGATAGCGTTAGCCATGATATCTTACTTAGTAAATGTATAAAACTAAAAATCGACCCGTTTTGGTTCAAAAATTATTTGGAAAATCGGTATCAGTCAGTAAGAATAGACGATGTAATATCTTCCTCTAAGCCAGTACAATTTGGGGCCCCACAAGGATCAATATTAGGACCAATTCTTTTCTTAATCTATATCAATGATGTCTACTTTATTACAGGATTGTCTCTTAATACAGTATGCAGATGACAATCAAATCCTAATCACCGGAACCATAGACGAATTACAAATGTTAATTTCTAGAGCGGAAAGTATCTTAGAAAATGCTAAATATTATTTCCAAATTAATGGATTAAATGTAAACGAATCAAAAACTCATTATATTTTCCTTGGTTCAAGAAAATACGTTTCTCAAATTCCTGATGATATAGTTATAAATTCTAATGGCCATGCTATTAGAAAAAGTGACCATGTAAATTCTGCATCCTATGTTATGTGGACCCTTCTTGAACACTGTCCTTAATGGAAAAATCCGGTTTCCAGTTCCAGAAAGATATTATTTTTGGAAATTTTTCGATTATCTTTGAACTATAGTTACGTTTTCCTAGAAATTAGATAAATGTTCACAGCCACAAACATTGTAGAAAAGAAAGTTTTTTAAAATATGACCATCTACAAAAATTCAGCGAGTCGGGTCTTACTCAACTCTCCGTGTTAGCTCCTATAAAAAAGTAAATAAAAAATTAGAGAGGAAAGCGACGAGAAAAGGGAAAGGGATGCAGATGAAAAGAGACATAAATATAGAAGAAAAAGCGTAGGGGAGAAATGAAAACAGAATTAGCGATGGAAGAGAAATTCGGTGAATGGAAGAGGGAAATAGTTCAGAGAGAGAGAGGAAATAAGCTTCTGAATGAAATATATGGATATTGGACGGTCTCGCTGTAAGGGCAAATGTAAATATAATAATAACGTTTTGCACTTTTCGCCTTTTTGCTTTTGAATTTTGATGGAACATATTGATACCTTCGTGAATTTTGTCTTGATATATTTTTTCACGTAAACAATATTATTCCCTTTGTGGAGTTCATTGTTAGGTCAGATGCAGATAATAAGTTCCCCTTTTCAGACATTTTCGTCATAGCATAACCATGGGAATGTAGGTTAAAAATCCCCCCCCCCCCACCCCACCCCGCACCCACCCATGAACACAAATTCACCTTGTTAAATTTAATTAATGTACTTCCATAAATGACGTAGGTGATATAGAAGGTTCCAAAGGCGAGATTCTTTATTCCAAAGCTTTCAGAGGCTCGCTGCCTTCTAATTCAAGGAAGCAAGTAATAAAAAAAACATTCACATGTCTTACGTATATATATATATATATATATATATATATATATATATATATATATATATATATATATATATATATATATATATATCATATATATATATATATATATATAGCACATATAAGTACACAAGATAGTCAAAGGGTTACATCTCCTAATCTTGACCTGCGACCTAGGCATCAGGTCTCAATCCAAGGGCGTATTCTTTTTAAGTTCAGCCTGAATGAGGGACAGGTCACAACTTATCTACCTTCAGTCGATGTTAAAGAAACTAATGAAGACTTTCGTTAACTCTTCTAGAGGAAAGTCTTACTACCAGGCAGCGTAGATTCATTGATAATTTAAATAATTGCTTCATTATTTCGAATTCAAATTTCAATTCCTAACTTGCCTCTTTTAGAATAATATAATCGAATTTAAAGTTACTCATTATCAGCTATATTCTGGGCGGTCGGCATCCGGTCTTTGAGGCAAAAGCATAAAAAAACGGACTTTTCTTAAAACCACCAAATTCACCTTTCTGTCCCTTTTTCCTTAGATTCACTCTCCCTTTCACTTTCGCTTTCACTCTCCATCGAAGCAATTGGGAGTCATCTCTCGAGAGTTTGGTCCCAAATGAGTTAAAACAAAAAGCTTCTGACTTGATTGATTCTGTGAATTGAATTCTCTTGACGCCGAATACTTCATCCGGATGTTTTCGCTTCCGCTATTTATGGCAGGGAAATGCGTCCTTCTTATTTTATTTTTTGATCAAAACTTCAAAGGGCGTTTTCCTATACACACACACATACACACATACACACACACACACACACACACACACACACACACACACACACACACACACACATATATATATATATATACTATATATATATATATATATATAGATATATATATATATATATATATATATAAATATATAATATATATGTGTGTGTGTGTGTAATTGACGTGTGTAAAAGTTATTTTTGTGAATATTGCTAAAAAAAATAAAAAAAAAAAACATGAAATATACGATAAGTATTATTGACGGTTCATAAACAACGACAAGACTATTTCTTATTTTTTTATTTCAGACATACTATAAAACATAAATTCCATAGCCCATTAAAAAAATGCGTTTGTCAGTATATCCATGAAATTTCCAAAATTACCCATGAACCATTCGCCGTTCTCTGAAAGAGCTGAGTCATGAACATGATTTAATTATAGACTGCAGGGAAGCATATAATAGTATTTCGGTTCCAATGACAGAAATCAAAAGGAATTATTCATTTGTGCTCCGAATGTTTTTGATAACAAAACGAGGATTCCTTTGATTATGCCAATGAATTATGCACATTCTATTGTCAAATGGGTATTTAGGAAATTATTCTCTCTCTCTCTCTCTCTCTCTCTCTCTCTCTCTCTCTCTCTCTCTCTCTGTATCTCTCTCTCTCTATTGTAAGCTATTAAACTAGGACATTCTTAACATTTTTAAAGAGCCTAGTTGCGAAATAGGTTTGATTAGGTTGCTCAAAGACGAATATATACAAGGAATTCAGGAAATGTTGATGATTATTATTATTGTTATTATTATTATTGTAATTTTTATTTATTTATTTTTATTTTTTTTTTTTGCTCTATCACAGTCCTCCAATTCGACTGGGTGGTATTTATAGTGTGGGGTTCCGGGTTGCATCCTGCCTCCTTAGGAGTCCATCACTTTTCTTACTATGTGTGCTGTTTCTAGGATCACACTCTTCTGCATGAGTCCTGGAGCTACTTCAGCCTCTACTTTTTCTAGATTCCTTTTCAGGGATCTTGGGATTGTGCCTAGTGCTCCTATGATTATGGGTACGATTTCCACTGGCATATCCCATATCCTTCTTATTTCTATTTTCAGATCTTGATACTTATCCATTTTTTCCCTCTCTTTTTCTTCAACTCTGGTGTCCCATGGTATTGCGACATCAATGAGTGATACTTTCTTCTTGACTTTTTCAATCAACGTCACGTCTGGTCTGTTTGCACGTATCACCCTATCCGTTCTGATACCATAGTCCCAGAGGATCTTTGCCTGATCGTTTTCTATCACTCCTTCAGGTTGGTGCTCGTACCACTTATTACTGCAAGGTAGCTGATGTTTCTTGCACTGGCTCCAGTGGAGGACTTTTGGCACTGAATCATGCCTCTTTTTGTACTGGTTCTGTGCAAGTGCCGGGCATTCGCTTGCTATGTGGTTTATGGTTTCATTTTTCGTATTGCACTTCCTACATATGGAAGAGATGTTATTTCCGTCTATCGTTCTTTAAACATATCTGGTTCTTAGGGCCTGATCTTGTGCCGCTGTTATCATTCCATCAGTTTTCCTTCTTTTTTTATTATTATTATTATTATTATTATTATTATTATTATTATTGTTTTTGTTGTTGTTGTTGTTGTTGTTATTGTTGTTGTACTTAGGAAGCAGATCATCTCTCAAGCATACTTTATTAGCCATTATTTTTAATAAAGTATTATTATTATTACGGTTATTATTATTATTATTATTATTATTATTATTATTATTATTATTATTATTATTATTATTATTATTATTATTATTATGCAAAATACAGTTTTGTAATTATTTAACTAAACATAAACCGTAAATATCTGCTTTTATGACACTAAACTGATATGACATTTCGCTATAAATGGATGACTTGTGATTTTAATAGAAAAACTTCCAGTGAATCGCTTAATTTCGTTTTTGGTAAACTCTTCTCTCGGTGATAGATAGGAATCGAGCTTAGATTAGAGGGGAAAAGATTTTTTTATTTATTTTTTTTTCAAAGTTGCAATAGGGATCAAAAATATTACGCGCAAACAATAAGAGCGCCTCTTGTAAAGGATAATGACGACGAATTACTTAAATGCTAATGAGACCGTTCATTAATTTCTTGTGAAGAGGCATAATTGGTGCAAAATGCTATTTTATGTAATTAGAATATAATTAAGACAATTGGCATTCAACAGCGCAACCAGCCTTTGAAGTTCATGGATAGCATCAAAGATTTCCTCTACGATCCAGTTCAGTTATGCTTAAATCCAGTTATTCTAAATAATAGGTTAATCTGCTTCATAGAAATGTACAATGATATCAAGAAAAATGCAGTATAGAAGTGCTTTGATAATTTTGATAGAATTAGAGAGCATTTCCTGAAATGTTATCCTTTGTCTGTCTCTGTGTAGTGTGATGAATTCCTTTTCATAAAAAATGGTTACCTAACCTAGTTTTTATTAATCAGAGGGTTATTTGTTTCTGGTGACATAGCGAATTTGATTCGATGGAACTGAGTCTAGTACTTGAACTCCTTCGTTTGGGGAAAAAGAGTTAACACTTTGTCAATCATTAGAATCTTCACAAAAGCATCCACTATGTATACCTTGGTGATTTTTTATTCAGCATAAAACTACTTGCTCAAAGCCTCATAGATGAATTGTGTAGTGTAAAGGTTCATCCATAAGATAAGATGGCGTTATATCACTTATGTTTCTCTTAATAAAGACAAAATTTGCTACGTATTCCAAGAACTTCAACGTAAAAGAGGTTTCAAGACGCTTAATAGTCTTGAAACATATTAACAGAAACATGTTTGTATAGTGGATTTGTTTCTCCAAATACCTCTAGTGTTATTATCATTCAGAAGATGAACGTGATTCATGAAAAAAAGAAACTCAACGGGGCCATTACTTGAAAGTCATACTTCCAAAGAATATGGTGTTCACTTGAAGGAAGTAACAGAATATATTGGGAAACACGGGAAGAGGAGATTGGGTATTTGAAATGAAAAAAAAGAAAAATTAATTAAGAATTATTGAATAAATAGGTATAAATACCGCAGCTATCAAAATGTAATGGTAACTGCTTTAGGGCAGTGAGGCATTGCATATTCTCTTGAAATTTTGAAGTTGCAATTGCACAACTGAGAGGCATACGTTAACACTTTCCATTTCTATGCAGTACCATGGCAGCCTATCTGAGATAAATAAAACAGAAGTGAATTCAGACTTGGGGTTTTTATTTCTTCGAAATGACCCAGTTATTCTTCCCTCCTCCATTGAAAACAGGAGCTCTTTTCACGCTGCACGAATGGACAATATATTTCTCCGAAGCAGAACCGAGTTGCTTTATTCCTTTTTCCATCCCGCTGGATAAGACTCCTTCCAGAATACGTAATGCGTTTGAGCTGGTAAAGAATGGTAGCCATACATTATTGCCCTTGAGGGGTACTACACTTGCACTCATATGCAAATCCAGTACAAATGGCGGCAAATTGAAAGCATTCTTAGAATACGTAATGTGTATGAGCTGGTTTAGATTCTTGTTTTCAACTGTTACTCTTAAAGGGTACTATTATTACGTTCATAACCAAACGTGAAATGTATTATGTTTGTATATATTTCAACTGTAGTAGAACTACGTTTGAAGGAAAGCTCAATCATAAATGTAGAAAAAAACGATAAATTTCTAAAAATGGCTTATTCTAAAAAACGGTAAATGCTTTCACCGTTTTTTCAGTAGAACGTGAAAAAAATGAAAGCCAAAGGCAATTGTTTAATGTGTGCATGCAGCAGATCTAGATTAACCTCATTTTAGACTTAGTCATAGTTTTATATTTTATTTGTTGACTGTTTATACTCTCATTAAAACTACAAAATTTGATGGCAGAGCGAATAAACGAATTGTAGTCAAAACATCAGCAAGTCTTTGAAAACATGATTTTAATAAGTTAACCATGAAGTTGTTCAACAAGGCTTGAAACACAGTTATTCACGTCAGAAGTATTGATTTATTACAATATCAAGATACAACTTAAATACTTAGATAATTACGTAATGTAACTACATCTATAAAACAAAGTAATATCAGCTTCAGATTGTGCCCCAAATTTTAATTTAATAACATATCAGCTAATTATTCGGTCAATGATATTCATAGAACTAATTTATGAAGAATATTATCAAAAAAAAGCTACAGTATTTAGATAATTACATGCAGTAATTAGATCTCTACTAAACGAGATAATCTAGCTCTTTCAAATTGTATATTTAGCCAAAGCAATAAGTGAACTGTTTATTCAGATAATTATATTTAGTGAATAATTTAACGATGGGTTTCATTTACAGAGCATCAACACAAGACCAACGTCACAAACATAACTTATAAAAAGAAAAAAAAAAAAGACATGACACACCTGACGTAACGCTTGGAAGGTAACTTTTTAAACCCCAAACAAACTTCATTCATTTTCAGAAACTTCAGTTTCCGGACGTATTGGAAGTTTGTAGTCATATAGTTTCCCCAAGACTGTGACTGTAATTCCTGGAACCGTTTCATATTCTCATGCGTAATTCCTGGAAGCTCTTTTGACAATTAAGGATTGTTAACCCCAGTTTCATGTCTTGTGGCGTGTTGTCGTTAAGTGCAATTAATGACAATTCTTTATACAATAGCTCTGCGTATTATTCCCGTGGTTTAATAAGATTCGTCTGGGCGATAATGATCTCATTGCCTTCCAGGATATGAACTGTCTCCCCTTGAGCAGTTACTCAAACCAGTGCAGGTTGTTTTGGAAGAGAATGGCCGTGCTTTTCCAAAAGACAAGTTGGACGTTAGCAGATCATTACGTATCATTTTGTTGCTCTAATAAGTGTTCCTGAGTAACACAGGTGATATGAATTGGAAATAATAGACATTATTTTAATGAATTAAGAAGATCATAAAGAAAAGTACCTCGAGTTACAGAGCAACTTCATCCATTAGACATTTCTT
>NC_087200.1:210948325-210950825 GCF_015104395.2 Macrobrachium nipponense
CCTGATAGCTGGTCCTCCTTCTTCCAAACAGCTGTTGGCTCTCATCCTGAGAGCTGGTCCTCCTTCCTCCAAACAGCTGTTGGCTCTCATCCTGAGAGCTTGTCCTCCTTCCTCCAATCAGCTGTTGGCTCTCACCCTAAGAGTTTCTCCTCCTTCCTCCAATCAGCTGTTGGCTCTCACCCTGAGAGCTTGTCCTCCTTCCTCCAAACAGCTGTTGGCTCTCAAAATGCGAGCTGGTCCTCCTTCATCTGAATATCATCTAGCTCTCATCCTGAGAGCTTGTCCTCCTTCCTCCGTCAGACTTGTCTTTACGGCTACAAAGAAACAGCCCATGTGAAGGATTCTGATTGGTCACCAGTTGATGGTGCTGCATCATGCTCCAGAGGCATTGCAATCTTCTTGGCTCAGTCGATGGAGTTGATTGCAGGATGGGTGTATGGGAGGTGGGGGGACCTCCCGTTGCTGGTTGCTGCTGGGGGGAGCAGCAGTGTACACCCATCCTGCAGTCAAGTCATCGAATGGATCAAGAAGATCACAGCTACTCTGGAACACGATGCAACATCACCAAGTGATGACAAGTCAAAGTCCTCCATTTTGGTTAATCAGGGGCTGTTTCTCCTGTCCTTTGTGGTCCTCCTTCCTCTGAAGAGCAGTTGGCTCTCATCCTGAGAGCTGGCCTGAGAGCTGGCCTGAGAGCTGGCCCTCCTTCCTCCTGACGGCTGTTGGCTCTCATCCCTAGAGCTGGTTCTCCTTCCTCAAATTGAGAGCTGGTCCTCCTTCCTCCAAACAGCTGTTGGCTCTCAAATTGAGAGCTGGTCCTCCTTCCTCCAAACAGCTGTTAGATCTCAAATTGAGAGCTGGTCCTCCTTCTTCCAATCACCTATTAGCTCTTAAATTGAGAGCTGGTCCTCATTCCTCCAAACAGCTGTTGGCTCTCAAATTGAGAGCTGGTCCTCCTTCCTCCAAACACCTATTAGCTCTCAAATTGAGAGCTGGTCCTCCTTCCACCAAACAGCTGTTGGCTCTCAAACTGAGAGCTGGTCCTCCTTCCTCCAAACAGCTATTGGATATCATCCTCCTCCTGCTCTGGTCTCCCTGTGATGAACCTTTTTCAGAAGTCCCTCCTATACCTGCCATCGTGCCTGTTCCAGCCAGTTGGAGGTCCAGTATGTGACTATCCAGGTGATATATAATAGAGAGGTTCTCCTCCACTGGATCAATGTCTTCTAGTTGTAAATACAGCGCATCCAATAAAAGTCTCCTTTCTGCCAGCAACATTTTAAGTTTCTTCTGGCCAAGGCGCGGCTTTTCTTGTTTCTCCCAATCTAACTCTTGTTTTTACACCTATTTACATTGTGCCCGAGTCTTCTCCCTCTTTTTTTGGAGGTCTAGGAGAATATCCAAGCGCTCAATAATTTGTGACAATGTTATATATAAATAACAATGAGGACTTATCCTCTTAATCTCCCGTTTGAGGACGCTGGGGAATCTCTCGATCCCGATGCATCCGTTGAGGATCCTGATCAGACCGCGCAAGTCGTCCTTTGGTCTTGCTGTGTGTCTGAATATGGGATTCGGTTTCTTACCAAAGTGGGCTGCCAAGCCAAAGTCCACGATTGTTGGCTGGTTGGTCTCTTCATCGATGACGACGTTAAATTCGTGCAAATCCATGTGAGCAATCCCTTTCAGATGGATCTTCGCAAGTATCTCACAGATTCTTTTAAATATCAGGATTATTTCTCCGGGCTCTCTGCTTGGTTTTCGTAGCCAGTCAAACAAGGATATGTGACCTGCATCGTTCATTATGAAAGCCACGGGATCGATAGGAGACACAGCGAGAATGCAGGGCGTGCCTTCAATGTCTGCCATTTCATGTAACATCGCCACCTCCCTCAACATTTCTCTGTGTCCTGCAGAACCTTGACGCCGGTGGACTTTAATGATGGCAGGCTGATCCATATCGGCAAATTGGTATCGATAGCACTGAGCAAATGCACCCTCACCAATGGGAATGGGGTCTTTGGAAAAAACTCCAGCCAAACGGACTAGAGGGATTCCCATAGCTCTTAATTCTCCAATTAACTGCTCTATATCCTCTTGGAGAATTACGTCCATTTCTAGAAAAGCCTCCTTGCATTCCTCCAGTTTTATTCTCCTTACTTGTTGTGCAGAGGAAGACTTTTTAAGTTCAGAGATTTCATTCAGCAGGTCGAGGAGGTTCCTTTTGACTGTCTGAACCTGGCCTAATATCCATTTCCTTAGGGAGTCGTCCAGCAAGGATGCCTTTGAAAGGGGCAGAGGCGAACGACCTTTACAGTTCCATTTGAGGGTCTGAACTTGGTAAAATATCCATTTCCGTAAGGAGTCGTCCAGCAAGGATGCCCTGGAGAGGGTCAGAGGCGAACGACCTTCAATTACGGCTCTCAGCAAATTCAAAAACTCCTCTGCGGTCTCACAGTCCTTTCTCAGCTTTTCCACTTCTCTTTTCAGTTGTGTCTCT
>NC_087200.1:210955825-210958325 GCF_015104395.2 Macrobrachium nipponense
CTCTCTAAGAAAAAAAAACATCAAGTTCTCCAACTCAATTCTCCAAACTCACACATCAGCACACACACAACTCAGAAATCACAGCAACTCCACGGACTTCTGCACTCACATTTCAAACTCGAATGTGCTCACAAGAGAAGAAGAAAAAAAAAAAAAAAAAAATTGTAACGAGCTCAAGAAAGAAAAAGAATCACGTAACACCCAGACCCAAAAAATTTTCTCTCAAGCTCTGATATTTGAACAACCCACAAAATCAGTAAAAATCTCCAACTTTTAACAGCAAAAACCCCTTTACTGCTTAATAATTAATCACAATGAGACTTAATGTCAAACTCCCATTTACGTAAGCAGCAACCCCCGAAAAATTACATCTCCCGGTAAAATCAAATCTCCCGTCCAAAAAAGAAATGCTACTTAAGCTCAGTCCACAAATTATATCTCTCATAGGAAAAGGAAGAAAAAATATAAAAAAAAGATAATCACAAGTAGATTTCCCCAATCACAAAATACATAATACATGTATAATATGCATAACACCCCGCTTTTCCCCCCAAGAAATGCTCCATGTAAAGCCCCGGAATTTGCCAGAAAGCAAACTCTCACACGTGCGCTTTCGTGAAATGCTATTGTCAACATTTCTAGATATTGCAAAAATTCTGATCTATCACCATCAGAGGAAAAAAGTCAGTACACGGCTCATCACATCGCTTGTCAGCAGAAAAATCGCCTGCGGACGTATGCTCTAACAGTAGCACAAAAATTGTCTAGTCAGACACATAAGTTTGGAAACTCATGATTCTCATAGAGGTCTAACTGACACATTTCACAGAATTAACTCCAGGATATGACTAATGTGTTCAAAAATTTGTCTCAAAGACTTATTCTCTCAACATGACTTTGCCCAAATTATATTTCTCCAAGAATAACGCACTTGTGAACATAACAAATGCACACACATCTCCAAATGCAGTAATGACACTAGCCTCTAAATAGTCACAAAACCAAAAAAGAGAACCACAGAAATCTTCTCTTGGCTCAAAAAAACTCCATAACCACAAAAAAGAGGGTCACCCGCCCAAGATTAATTCCAACTCCATTATGAGACACCATATTAATAATAACACCACTCCGGTTATAAAAATATTTCCTCCATTTGGTTAATAACCAACCCCATATTATTCTCTCTTATTTCTCCAATAGCCACATGTCAATAAAAAAAACACCACTCCAGGAATAAAGAATAATCACCTCTATTTCGGCAAATACAAAATATTTACCTCTATTTCCCCAATACTCCATGTGGAACAAAACAAGGCTCCAAAAAAAATATATCTCCAAAAAGGAATATCAAAAAATGAAATCCCATCTCCAAAAAAATGTGCACTCAAGGCAACTAACTCACTCACTCACAAATATTGCCCCATAATCTCCAAATATGTGTCTCCATTTGCAACAAAGATGGCTGCAAAATAATTGAACTAAACATAGCTCTCATCACATTATTGGCAAATATCAAAAATGGCCAAAAATATATCTCCCATATATTATCTCAAATTATAACTCCAAAATAATATATCTTAATTATAACTCCAATTCTCCAGAGAATAACTCAGTGTTATAGTCAAAAACTATAAAAACTCTCTCCATTTAGCATAACTGCTAAAAAAGGGCAAAAACTCGGCAAATAAAACTGTCTAGAAAATTCTAGAAAAAAAAAAATCACTAATGTGCCACAAGTCATTATAACAGAATTCCCAACTCACAGTGTCTTAGCCAAGACTTCTCCATATGCACTACAGCATAAGCCATTAGAAAACTTAACCAAGTTTCCTATCTCTCACAAAGTTGTCACAAATACAACACAGGTATTGTGCAAGAAAACTCACAATTTCTGGAACACAAATATCCAGAGAAGAAATGTAGTGCCATTACGTATGCATTCAAAACATGCAAAAAATTCTCCCATATATTTCTCTATAGCATCATATAGCTGAAACACAAACCCTTTCCCGAACAATGACTCTAAGTCATGAACTGAGATAATATTCACACTAACTGGAAAGAAAAAATAAATTCAAATTCACCCTTGGTAAAAAAAACTTGTGTCAGCGATGGCTAACTTCCAAAAGAGGAGAAAAGAAAAATCAACGGCACCATTAACTCCCGTAACTCACTAGATGTCAAGCAATTATCTGCTGAACTCAGAAAAAAAAGAAAAAAAAAACTAAAATGTGTTGTTAGTTCCTCCCAAAATTAAAAAAAGATTTCACCTCCCTTGATAGCATTAAAACGCCCACGTATTAGTATAAAAAAAATCAGTATCAGTACAAAAAATATCACCAATGTTAATGCTTGTCCATTCTCCAAAAATTCAGTAAAAGTTCAGCAAGATTCCACACAATTCACCAAGATTCAGTCAGATTCATCAAGATTCAGCAAAACTCATCCATGTGAATCACTGAAATATTCTCCAAAGTTACAAAAACTCAACAAATAATTA
>NC_087200.1:210963325-210971826 GCF_015104395.2 Macrobrachium nipponense
GAGAGAGAGAGAGAGAGACTCAGGGAATGTACCAGCAAACTTCATATTTTGAAGGTAATCGTTATTCGTCGGTGTGGCTATATTCTAGGCGCAATTTATCTGTGTACGTTTTTGTGTGTGTGTGTGGGTGTGTATAGGAGAGAGAGAGAGAGAGAGAGAGAGAGAGAGAGTAGTACTTTCTGCAATCACAAGAAGTGAAGGAAAGTAAAATAAAATCTTTCGAGAACAATACATTCTAAAAATTTTAAATAAGAACAGATGGAAATATCTACTCTTTTCATAAATCATTATATAAAAATTAACGAATTAAGTGACTGTTAGCATTAGATGGCAATAATATGGTTAATTACCGAAAGAGGTCCCAAGTCTCTGAGAGAGAGAGAGAGAGAGAGAGAGAGAGAGAGAGAGAGAGTTAGTCTTACACCAACTCTCGCTAATAACAGGAACGCTTACATCAATATCAATCAGTGGGTGATCTTGTGTCGTCACATTGGAAGGGCAATAACCTATATTTCGTTCTTTCGCCACAACTTTCACCAATCGCTGTCTTCCACCTGCTGTTTACCTGACTGCGTGACAAATAACATTCAAAATCAATTAAGCATATTAATTCCTCTCTAATCGTCTGATGAATGAATGGATATGGGAACAATATTACTGATAGAGAAGCTGCAACAATTAACATTTCTTTTATTTGAATTCGCGTATTTTACGATCTTGGGCGGTTTCCCTGATTAGCCATCTCCTTTTCTACAATTTAGGCTGGAATGATATTTATTACGTGCTCATAAGCGGTTCCATAATAGCCATGCTAATCATATTTTTATTGTCATTTCTTAGTATTTTTTTATTACTGTAGATAAGGAAGAATTTTTAAGGATAAATATTATTTATAAGAGAGAGAGAGAGAGAGAGAGAGAGAGAGAGAGAGAATTCACGATACTATGCATTATCACCTCCAGCATTCCAGGAACGTCTTATAAAGAAATAAGCAAAATTTCGACCAAATTTACGCAAATTAACATCCTGCATACCGTCCCCATTTGAGAGCTGATGTCGAATCCAGTCCTTGATGATATTAACACGAATGAAAGCGATTCGTCATCGTAAGACTTCCTTTTCAAATTTGACAGTTTAAAAAAAGTCTAATTTCATTTCCCCTTCACTAATTTGTGTGCGGTGTTTGTAATCGTCGATTGACTGCTTTCCCTTTTCTGAGTGCTTTCTCTGCTTTCATAGGATGATCGATTGGGCTTTCACGACATCCATTAACCAAGGTCTTCCGCCCATTGATTGCCGATTGCCTTATTGCCTTTTGCCTATCAAAACTAATGAGGTATTGTAAAATGAATCGATATTCTCTCGTAGCTTATCAGCAGGTACTGGAAATACCAGTTATTCTTTTTTATTAGTTTGAGTCTAATTAATTTGAAATAAACTTTTTAATGCTGAGGAATTGTTCAGTGTCATATTCTTTCTTTAGAGGGGCGTATTGTGATCTTGTATATTAGTATTAGAAAAGTATTTCATTATGGAATGTTCTAATATAACTATTGAATGCCAGAGAGGGATGGATTCGTTTCTCAAATCATCTTAGCCATCCAATTTACAACCCCCAGCCTACCCACAAAAAAAATAAAATACATAATTTTCTTTGAAAACTCTGTTACCTTTACTTTCCGTACTCGAGATTAAAACTGTTTCCGCCCCTCTCTCTCTCTCTCTCTCTCTCCTCTCTCTCTCTCTCTCTCTTTCTTTTTATTTGCAGAATGGAATCGTAATCTCACGCCGACTACAGAGATGCGCTACAATCAGGGCATATTGGACTTATAATGATTCAACTGGACCATTTAAAGCGATTCCCTTTCATATCCTGAATAGTCATGAAGGTGTCAAGGATATTACACTTTATTCCGCTTTTTAAAATTCTCTTTTTATTATTACAGCAAAGGATGTTATCGAAAAATGATGACAATTAGATTTTTCTATATATTTTTTTTATCTTTTTCATTTCATATTGAAGTTTAGATTTGTAAATTATTTTCTGTAGTCAATTAATAAATAGTTTTCGTCTTCTGGAAACAAGATCCTAAATTTTGGCATGATATAATTCTCAGATCTTCATAATAAGCCTAGAAGGGATAAATGAAGTGTGAAGTTATTGTCCGAAAACTTCATTGCCATTCGACAGCTGTCTGATTGCTTGTCGGCTAGACTTGCAAGCGAAGCTGCCTGAGCGAAAAATTCCCTCGTGCTTGATTCAGCCAAAGGACGTTTCTTATGCGAGCGAGAGATATATAATAATTTGCTCCAGTTTACGATGTAAAACGTTGTTAGCTTTTTGAGGCGGAGGGTGGGGGGGAAGTTGGGGGTAGGGGTTATTTTCGTGAATAACTGACAAAATAGTTAAGAATGAATTCCATTTATGTTGAGTGTTTTTAAAAAGGCCAAATTATTCTCTTTCTGATCACAATTTGAATCAAACGTTTATAATAATATAAGTATTCAACTTCTCATAATAAATTCTGACATACGTTTTAAAACGATAATTATTCCGTTTCTTATCACAATTTTTTTTAATTACTGATCATATTTGTATCAGCCGAATTTAAAACCAAAATCATTCCATCTCTGAACATAATCTCTGAAGAGCTAATCGTCGTTGTTGGCTGATCAAAGAGCATAAACCCGTGCTGTCATAAGACCAGATGAATCTAAAATCACATATACCGTCCGTTTGTTAAACCTTTCTTTACAAATTCCTTTATTTTTTTCTCCAATTTTATGGACGAAAAACATAATTTATTACATAACCAACTTTTATTTGACGTCTCTGCAAAGAAAAAAAATTGGAACAATCTTTTATGTAAAATTTTTATTTAAATTCGTTACTCACTAAATATACTCCAATATACTTACTCCATTTATCTACTGTTCAGAAATACGACGTCGTTCCCAGGTAGGAACTCTTGAATATTTGGGAATTTACACAAATGACCAAATTCAGAATCGAGGGTGGACGGTCACACGGCTTTTGGGATAACGAGTATCTCTCGAAGCTCCAAAGGTAATTGGCTTCAGGGCTGAATCGGAAGAGAGAGAGAGAGAGAGAGAGAGAGAGAGAGAGAGAGAGAGAGAGAGACGGGGGGAGGGAGGAAGGGAGATAAATTGAGAGAGGGAGGGAGGAGGCAAGAAGCTCTTATGATATCTATGTTCAATAGAAGTATAGACAGGACATCTGTTTTACGAATCTGTCAGTAGGTGTTTTTCGATCCCGGCCAGGAAGCCACCAAATATGCATTCGGTCACAGAGCTTACGTGGAAGGTCAAAGTTCGCCGTGAGAGCGGGAAATCATTCACGATTTTTTGACGCCTTAGGGATTAGCGCCCGTAATCAGTAATGGTCTAACCTGGAGTATTGCTTTTTTTTCTTTTTTTGGAGAATCTTATCAAAGCCTTTTTTTTCTAATATGATTTATCCAAATTTGTCAAGGGAACGGAACAGATTTTGACAAGATAACTTTCTAAACATTCTTTCATAATTCGATACAAGACATAATCATCATTCCTTCGAAATTGCTAAATTTAATCTATTTTAACGAGCATACACTACACACATAAATATATATATATAGGAAAGGTTTTGATTAATGATAAATGTTAGATAGATGGCATTATGGCGCGTACTATATATATAGTATATATATATATATATATATATATATATATATATATATATATAATATATATATTATATATATATATATATATATATATATATATGTATGTAGATATATATATATATATATATATATATATATATATATATATATATATATATATATATATATATATATATATATATATATATAGTATATATATATATATATATCTATATATATATATATATATCTTATATATATATATATATATATATATATATATATAGGAAAAGGTTTTGATTAATGATAAATGTTAGATAGATGGTATTATGGCGTATATATATATATATATATATATATATATATATATATATATATATATATATATATATATATATATATATATATACATACACGCCATAATGCCATCTATCTAACATTTATCATTAATCAAAACCTTTTCCTTTATGTACAAATAAAAAGGTTATCGTAAAATTTCACTTCATTGCACCTACTTTAAAGAACTCTTCCCCAAACCTCGGGTTTTCAAAAATATAAATTACAGAGTTTATCTTAACCTACAATTATATTTTAACTTATCGCTCAACCCTATATAGAAGGATTAATTCACCTGAACTAAATAAAAAAATCATAAAAATTCCAGGTCATGAGTGGCCATATTTATGACAAACCCTCCTCGTGCATAATAGGTCAGGTGAGGATTTATGCCTCTCTGGTTACAGGGTCAAGATATATAAATCTCTGAATAATTATGACTCTGGTAAGAACCGCTGACGAGAAACGCGTGACATGTCCTCTTAAACTCTCACGTGATTATGAGAGAGAGAGAGAGAGAGAGAGAGAGAGAGAGAGAGAGAGAGAGAGAGAGAGAGAGAGAGAGAGTATATCTTTAGTTTGTTTGGAAACACGTCTTCGATAACATCATATATTTCGAAAATTAACAGAAAGAGATCGTTAAGAATGACTACCATAGATATTCCCTTCTAAATTTATGTAGAAAACAAAATGACTTTGGATATATAGAAAAGACTGACCATTCACTATTCCGTTTCTTTAATACAATGAATATACTTAACTTAAAGTATATCACAAAATTTTCATGAAAAAACTTTTCACTTTACATAAACCGCTACTTACATTAAAATAGGAAATTGTTTATTTTTCATGTACAGAGGATATCACAGAGTACTTGGAAATGAAAAGTATATAAAGTTTTGTGGAAAAATAAGCTGTAGTTTTTGGTCGTGATAAATAACAAAATAAATAACAGAACGTTCAAGGCTTCTGTTGTCGGAATATCCACATTAAATTGCTATGCTGAAGTTTAATCATTTTAAGTAACTATCTGAGACTCCAATATAATTAAACTATGACGATGAGAATGTACAAGTATTATTATTCTGTGTTTTGGTGAACAATGAAATACTGTTTTGACCTAATGTAGTCTTTATAGCATACACATTATTTAATTAGTTCGTAAATAAATATTAAAACATAATTTAATCTTAAAATGAAAAGTAAATGTTAAGAAAACAAAGATAAATGAAAAACTTGAATTAACTCCCACTCTGAAAAAGGTGAAAACGTTAAATAATCTTTCTATAATAATGGTTTAACAAGAAAAGATCAAACAGCTGTTGCTTGTGAACAAGTTGGCGCCATTCGGTTCAGGTTTCATCCTCTCAATAAGTAAACTTGATAATTGTCTAAGGTTAATCATCAGAAAGCAATATAATACACTAATAAGATCGTAAATGATTCATAGCACATTTGATCCAGCTATGATATAGCATTTAATGAAGCAATGTTGCTGTGATTACTAATAGCTTAAGTACGAGACAAAGTATATTTTTCGATCATAGTTTACCTATGAATGATTATGGTTATTTCATTAATAAATTTAGATAGAAAAGACGGTGGATGATCGACAACAATGGAATTATCTGTCACATCAATATGTGCTTTATCACATACACGAAAAAAAAAAAAAAAGCACACGCAAACTTTGTCAAGAGAAAAAACACCTTAAATCCAAAACTGTTCTCTCCGAATTAGACGTCTACCAAACTTCAGTCGTCTGGTTCGTAAGAAAAAAAAAATAATATGGAAATAAAACGATTTGTCGCGGGTCCGAACACGACATGGGTTAAACTCCCGATTAGTTACTCTGGAGAGAGAGAGAGAGAGAGAGAGAGAGAGAGAGAGAGAGAGAGAGAGAGAGAGAGAGAGGCGGTGATCTGTTAAGCGCATTTTCCGAACGCCGCCGGCGATGAAAAGCTTCAACCTTTTTCCGTTTTCTGGACGTGGAGATTGAAAAGATTATTCGTAAAGATGCGTTTGTTTTCCTTTGAGAAATGAAGAGAATCTTCTGATTTGGTGTCAGACAAATAAAAGGGAACGTGGACGTTTGTGTTAAATATTATTTTTGTTTTAAAGAATTAAATCTCCTCCATGCCTTCTTGTTCTTCTTCTTTTCTTCTTCTTCTTCTTCTTCTTCTTCTTCTTTTCTTCTTCTTCTTCTTCTTCTTCTTAATTATTATTACTTATTTATATTATTATTATAGAGCATGCTACAGAACTGTGTGTAATAACTGGTAATTATCATAGTGAATCCAGTGAAGCCTAGGTTAATTAAGCTATAGAATAAAAAAAGCTAATACCTTTGAATGACAGACTACGAAAAAATAAGAAATTGCTCATAGCAACTACACATATCACTGACAGAAATTAAATAAACTCTGGAAAGAAAAAACAAAATGCATTAGAAAGGTTAAAATACTCTTACGCATCTTAATCGGATCAAGTTCTGTAGAATAACTTCAGCTCAGCTTTGGAAAACATTCTTCATACATAATTTCGTTAAAGAATCTTCTCAATGTCAAAATATTTTTCGTTAAATTCCATCCCTTCGTTATTGTGGGCAGAAAGTCCTCTTTGTCCGATAAAAGCTTCCATTTTTTAGATTTAGAGGATAAAGGAGTCAATATTTAATAGCTATGAAAAGGTAGAACTAAAAGAGCAGCCACGATAGCTCTTTTTTTCGTTGTGAAATTTAAACGATTTTTTGTCCCGTTCTCTACTTCGAATATCAACTAAATAATGTTCCCTGTTTAAATCTTATTTATATCATTTGAACTTCTTTGTATATTTGTAGCGTGAGCCACGAATCAGTTATTAAAACAGTTTGAAAATTTCACCTTCTGATATTTGTACCTTAAGTGGATGATTTATAATATATATATTATATTATATATAATATATATAATATATAGTATTTATACTATTATATATTATATATTTATATTATTATGATTATATAATATAATTATATATTATTATATTAATATATATATTAATGTATATTATGTATTAATATATAATAATAATATATATATATATTATAATAATATATATAATTATATATATATTATTAACTATATTATATATAGATATATATATATATATATTATATAATAATATATATATATTAATATAATATTTATACTATATATAATATATATAATGCTGGTGTGTTGTTGTGGTGTGGTGTTGTGTGTGTGTGGTGTGTGTGAGTTGTGTGTGTGTGTGTGTGTGTGTGTGTGGTGAGTATTCCTACATACTCTGACAAGAAACTTTGTGACACTATGGTTGATGCTCTTTCCTCTATTTAAATAAAGAGGTTGGAAAGTTAAGATTGAAAAAAAGAAAATATTGAACTGAGGTGCGTAAAAGTAACGAAAGGAGTTGCCAGGCTAATGGGCCCGGCTTTGACTCAAAACAGCTTTAAAAATGGTCCAATTATACCAAAAGGAAAAGCAAAAGAAAATGCGGGGTTATACCACAAATCTAGGAGGAATCTGAGGGAAAATGGAAGCTAGTCGAACCGCTATTCTAAAATAGACTTCATATAGTTTGCATTTTACCAAGGAATAAGAATTTTAATTAACCATTTTGTTTACTGCTAACAAACAAAGCCTCTTCCAACTGACTGGTTTTTTTGTGGCAATGCTTTGTTAAAAAATTGTAAACGAGAGAAGAAATTAAAAAAAATGCCAATAGAAAATGTTGTTTGTGTGAAGGGAAGTAGTTTTTGTTCTTACAAATGTATTTGGGCAAAAAGCCTTCTTTTGAAGACTATCAATAAATGTGCAATAACGACCAGATTTACATATAAATTTTTATCAAAATAAAATGAAATATGAAAAATATACATAGAAAATGTAATATATACTTTGTAAAAGTTAGTATTGGAATGAATTGTTTGTATATAAATTTTGCTTATTCGTAAGCAAATTGTAACAATAAAAACAAATTAGTACAAACAAGAAAGGAAAGGAAAACATGAGAGCAAGTAAAAATAAGCACAGAGAGAAAATAAGACAAAGAAGTTATGGAAACAAATAAACAGTAGGAAAATAAAAGTAAATGTGGCAGCAGCAAATCGGTACCAGAAGCATTGCTTTGAAATTCTGGCAAGTGTTCTTGCAAATGTAATATATAATATATATTATATAATATATTAATATTATATATTAATATATATATATATATATAATATATATATATGTATGTGTGTGTGTGTTGTGTATCGTGCAGTTGAATTTCTGAATTCCCACATCGGGATCGAATCTAGTAGATCTTTTATCATTGAAAGGTAGGGGTACTGTCAACTGAACCACGTAAGTCATAAAAATTTATTGGAACCTGAGTACCACTGGTAAACTTAACAGGTTTTTACCCTTGGGCAGGCGCTTACTGCCTCGGCAAATATCAGGCGAGTTTTACCAAACTTACTGACATCAGCAGTGACCTATCTGA
>NC_087200.1:210972326-210987326 GCF_015104395.2 Macrobrachium nipponense
CCTCTCATCCTGAGAGCTTGTCCTCCTTCCTCCGTCAGACTTGTCTTTACCACTGCAAAGAAACAGCCCATGTGAAGGATTCTGACTGGTCATCAGTTGATGATGCTGCATCATGCTCCAGAGGCATTGCAATCTTCTTGGCCCAGTCGATGGAGTTGATTGCAGGATGGGTGTATGGGAGGTGGGGGGACCTCCCGTTGCTGGTTGCTGCTGGGGGGAGCAGCAGTGTACACCCATCCTGCAGTCAAGTCATCGAATGGACCAAGAAGATCACAGCTCCTCTGGAACACAATGCAACATCACCAAGTGATGACAAGTCAAAGTCCTCCATTTTGGTTAATCAGGGGGCTGTTTATCCTGTCCTTTGTGGTCCTCCTTCCTCTGAAGAGCAGTTTGGCCTTCATCCTGAGAGCTGGCCTGAGAGCTGGCCTGAGAACTGTACCCCCCTTCCTCCTGATGGCTGTTGGCTCTCATCCTTAGAGCTGGTCCTCCTTCCTCCAAACAGCTGTTAGCTCTCAAATTGAGAGCTGGTCCTCCTTCCTCCAAACAGCTGTTGGCTCTCAAATTGAGAGCTGGTCCTCCTTCCTCCAAACAGCTGTTGGCTCTCAAACTGAGAGCTGGTCCTCCTTCCTCCAACAGCTGGTGGATTATCATCCTCCTCCTGCTCTGGTCCTCCCTGTGATGACCTTTTTTTCAGAATCGCTCCTATACCTGCATTCAGTTCTCCACCTCTGGCTCTGCTATGACTGCTGCCAACGTGCCTGTTCCAGTTAGTTGGAGGTCAGTATTGGTGACCATGGACCATCCAGGTGATATATAATAGAAGGTTCTCCTCCTCCACTGGATCAATGTCTTCTATTTGTAATACAGCGCATCCATAAAGTCTCCTTTCTGCCAGCAACATTTTAAGTTTCCTCCGGCCAATGGCGCGGTTTTTCTTGTTTCTCCCCTCCGGATCTAACTCTTGTTTTTACACCTATTTACACTGTGCCCAAGTCTTCTGCCTCTTTTTTTGTGGAGGTCTAGGAGAATATCCAAACGCTCAATAATTTGTGACAATGTTATATATAATAAGAATGAGGACTTATCCTCTCAATCTTCGTTTGAGGACGCTGGGGAATCTTGCGATCCCGATGCATCTGTGGGAGGATCCTGATCAGACCGCGCAAGTCTTCTTTTGGTCTTGCAATGGGTCTTAATTTGGGATTCGGTCTCTTACCAAAGTGGGCTGCCAGGCCAAAGTCCACGATTGTAGGCTGGTTGGTCTCTTCATCGATGACGACGTTAAATTCGTGCAAATCCATGTGAGCAATCCCTTTCAGATGGATCTTCAACAAGTATCTCACAGATTCTTTTAAATATCAGGATTATTTCTCCGGGCTCTCTGCTTGGTTTTCGTATCCAGTCAAACAGGATATGTGACCTGCATCGTTCATTATGAAAGCCACGGATCAATAGGAGACACAGCGAGAATGCAGGGCGTGCCTTCATGTCTGCCATTTCATGTAACATCGTCACCTCCCTCAACATTTCTCTGTGTCCTGCAGAACCTTGACGCCGGTGGACTTTAATGATGGCAGGCTGTTCCATATCGGCAAATTGGTATCGATAACACTGAGCAAATGCACCCTCACCAATGGGAATGGGGTCTTTGGAAAAAACTCCAGCCAAACCGACTAGAGGGATTCCCATAGCTCTTAATTCTCCAATAACTGCTCTATATCCTCTTGGAGAGATCATCCATTTCTAGAAAAGCCTTCTCGCATTCCTCCAGTTTTATTCTAACTTATTTGTGGCGCAGAGGAAGACTTTCTAAGTTCAGAGATTTCATTCAGTAGGTCGAGGAGGTTCCTTTTTACTGTCTGAACCTGGCCTAATATCCATTTCCGTAGGGAGTCGTCCAGCAAGGATGCCTTTGAAATGGGCAGAGGCGAATGACCTTCACAGTTCCTTTTGATAGTCTGTACTAGGAAAAATATCCAATTTCCGTAAGGAGTCGTCCATCAAGGTTGCCCTGGAGAGGGGAGAGGCGAACGACCTTCAATTACGGCTCTCAGCAAATTCAAAAACTCCTCTGCGGTCTCACAGTCCTTTCTCAGCTTTTCCACTTCTCTTTTCAGTTGTGTCTCTCTTTCCTGGCGATGTTTATCATGATTCTCCTTTTGCCTAATTTTTCTTTTGAGAATTTCTATCTCTTCCTTCAACTTTCTATTTTCTTCTTCCAATTCTATGACTTTCTCATGGGAACCTGTGCACTCAGAATGAGGGTATACAGGGAAAGGATGAGGGCTTCGACATCCAAGTGGTCTGTGAGGGAGAGCCTGATGGTTTGGAACGCGAGGTAAAGAATTCAGAAGGAAAGACGGTTTTGGAGGAGGGGGAGGAAAAGGGTTTGGAGGGAAAAGAGAACGTCTCGGAGGAAGGGAAGTGAAAGGGTTGAGAGGGAAAGGCGAAGGATTCGGAGGGAAATGAGGTTTTAGAGGAGGGGAAGGAAAGAGGTTTGGAGTGGGAGGAATCGGTCTTGGAGGAGAGGGATTAGTTGTCGGATGAGAAGGATTCGGTGTTGGAGGTGAAGGATTCGGTGTTGAAGAGGAAGGACTAGGTCTCTGAGAAATGGGAGAAGAAGAATTTGGAGGATAATGCGTTATTTCCTTTCGCTTTTCCAAGACCAAAACTTCTTTCTCAGAGATCGTCGTCCTCTTCAAAGCCTCCTTTCCCTCGTCTTCTTTCTTTTTAAGCAGCAGATCTTTCTCCAGGACCTGCTTTCGGAGCAGTTCGATCTCCTGCTGAGCTTCTTTCCAGAGGCGTTCCATTTTTGTTGCAGAGACTTCGCATTTATGTGGGTCCTCTTCTTGTCTCATCTTTTCGTCCGTTTCCGTTCTCAGGTCATCTTCGGTGTCGTCAATTCCGGGGTGCAAGTCGTCATTATTGTCCAGGTTGTTATCTTCTTCATAGTCCAATTCCAGGCTGTCTTCCTCGTCGTCAATTTCGGTATCCAGGTCGTCATCATTTTTCAGGTCGTCATCATTGTCCAGGTCGTCATCGTTGTCCAGGTCTGCATCATCTTTATTATCGTCACTATCTTCCATGCTGTCTTCCATTAAAACGATTTCTTCCAAGTCATCAACTCGGGTTCCTTTAATCTGGTAACAATAGAAAGCAGCGAGCGCCAAGCCCGCTAACAATGCCATCCCAGGAATGGCGAGAGCAAAGCCAGACGCATCAATGCTGGTGGGTTGTTCCTCAAAGATTGCAGGAGCCCGAGAATCCGACATATCATAAGATGTTATTATGTCCTGTACGCCAACATTAATCCGTTGAGAACCAGACAATGTTACACAGTCCTCACAGATAGAAGCATACAGGTCACAGCACAAGAAACACAGCACTAATAGCAAAAAGCAGTAAGTTTCAATCATGATGAATGAAGCGTTATACTCGGAGACTCTTGCTGTCTCCATACTTAGTTTTTCAAAAAGACGCTTGATTCTGGCTCTGAAGACGTTTGCTCCTGCTGCCACGAACGTCTTCATTCCAGGGAAGGGCTTCAAGGCTCGGCTCCGAAGGATTCCTCCTTTTCTTCGTCGCTGTTCTGCCGAAAGTCTCCAGATCCTCGACCAACTCCTGCATGTCATTCGGGAGGATCGAGGTCTGTCGAAGGAATCCCCGCTAATCTTCTTCGACTCCTGACCTCCGCCGTGATCACAAGTCCTGTCCAATATCCTCCTCATATTACATATGCGAGTGTCTCTGTTTTTAGATAAATCGACCTAAATTTTGCTGAAGTTCTATTCCTTATCATTGATCCCGTTTCGTGCAACTTATGACATAATCTTTCGTAAAAATTTTCTATGGTCTTCATTTTTTTCGCTTTAGTGTTCACGTTTTGATTCATAACTTCATCATTAGTAGCAGTAATAATACCGTACTGATAATTAATATTATTATTATTATTATTATTATTATTATTATTATTATTAGTATTATTATTATTATTATTATTATTATTATTAGTGAAGCAGTAGTAATAATAATATGGAGGTAATTATAATTTTCCTTATTGTTTTTAATAATCAACTTTGGTATTATTATTATTATTATCATTATTCTTATTATTATTATTATTATTTTATTATTATTATTATTATTATTAGTTTGTAGTGATAGTAGAAGTAGTAAACATTGCAATATTCAAAATTATCGTTATTATGATCATAGTGTTATGTTGAAGAGTTCTGTAATGCGACGATGATATCATTAGTATTATCATATATGTGTGTGTGTGTGTGTGTGTGTGCGTGTGTGTGTGTGCATGTGTCTGTGTGTATGTCCGTATTACACGTGTATGTGCATTTATATATATAAGTACTATATATATATACATATATATATATATATATATATATATATATATAGTATATATATATATATATATATATATATATATATATAGCTATATATATATATATATATATATATATATATATATATAAATATATATATATATATATATATATATATATATATATATATATATATATATATATATATATATATATATATATATATATATTATATTCTTATTAGTTGTAGTGATAGTAAAAGTAGTAACATCGCTGTATACAAAATTATCGTTATTATGATCATAGTGTTATGTTGAAGATTCAGAAATGAGACGATGAATATCTTATTTTAACATAAAATTACGCTGTATTAGTGATAGGTCGATTAATAATAATTAGGTGTGAAGGTAGTGGTAGGTAATCTGCATCACACACTCACACACACACACACACACACACACACACACACACACACACACACATATATATATATATATATATATATATATATATATATATATATATATATATATATATATACTATATATATATATATGTGTGTGTGTGTGTGTGTGTGTGTGTGTGTGTGTGTGTGTGAGTGTGTGATGCAGATTACCTACCACTACCTTCACACCTATTATTATTAATCGACCTATCACTACTACAGCGTAATATATATATATATATATATATATATATATATAGATATATATATATATATATATATATATATATCTAAATATATATACATATATATATATATATATATATATATATATATATATATATATATATATATATATATAAATGCACACACGACGCATATATTTGGACATACACACAGACACACACACAATATATATATATATATATATATATATATATATATATATATATATATATATATATAATATATTATGTATATATATATATATATATATATATATATATATATATATATATAATATATATATATATATGGAAGGACAGGGTGACAAGAGATAGCCGGTCATCAGGTGATAGTACATTTAATGCCGACGCGTTTCGTACACATAGTTACATCATCAAGGCTAAAAGAGAAAGAAACAACACAAATTAAAAATACATGAAACATAACTTTGACTTTAAGAGTCCTCAATAAATATACAAAAAACATACATAAAATGAAAGCAATTTAAAAAGCCCCCACTAGTCTAAAAAGTTAAAGAAGACTGAGTGATTCGGAGAGAGAGCAGCGAAGAAAGCCGGTTCAACCCAGATGCTACTGTTCAGAGGGGTGTGTGAGTTCAACTTGGGCACTAACTGCTTAATAAACACGACTCTCATATAAGTAGTTCGTGTAAACGGCTTGTTTGCCCAGACAGAGAAATCAGTATAATTGATGGTGGTTTTACAAATTTTTGTATGATTTCTGATATTTGAAAATTCTGGATTGGACACTGTGCAGCCGATACGATTATTATGGGCATGGGCATTTGCTAATTTACAGCCTGGAAGGTTATTATTGCTTTCTATTTTGGGGGAGGGGGAGGGGAGGGGAGGGTGAGGGGGAGGGGACGTGGCGGATGTATTTTTGTGACTAACAGACAGAATAATTAAGAATGAATTCCATTTCTGTTGATTGTTTTTAAAAAGGGCAATTATTCTTTTTCTGGTCATAATTTTTATCGAACGTTAATAAAATATAATCATTCAACTTCTGGTAATAAATTCCGTGGAAAGTTTTAAAAAGACAATTATTCCGTTTTTTATCATAATTTCAATCTAACGTATTCAAAAGACACCTCTGTTTTTTTAATTACTGATCATAATTTTTATCGGCCGATTTAAAACCAAAATCATTCCATCTCTGAACATAATCTCTGAAGAGCTAATCGTCGTTGCTGGCTATTCAATGAGCAAGAACCCGTACTGGCATAAGGCCAGCTGAATCTACAATAACATATACCGTCTGTAGTTAAGCGTTTCTTTAAAAATTCATTTATTTTTTCTCCATTTTATAGACGAAAAACATTATTTATTACATAGCTAACTTTTATTCAACTTCTTTGCAAAACATTGTAGCAATCTTTTAAGTAAAATTCATATCTCTCGAAGCCTCAAAGGTAATTGGCTTCAGGGCTGGATCGGAAGAGAGAGAGAGAGAGAGAGAGAGAGAGAGAGATAGGGGAAGGGAGGAGGAGAGATAAATTGAGAGAGGGAGGGAGGAGGCAAGAAGGAAGGGAGAGAGAGAGAGAGAAATTTAAAAAATTCTAAGTTTATTTTGTTGCTTTCTTGCCCTCATCAGCGTCCTTATGCAACTGAAGCTCTTATGAATCCACGTTCAATAGTAGCTTCATCCTTTGAATAAATCTAAATTTCAAAATCATTTTATTTTCAACAAAAATCTAACAAATTGTTTATGCGAAATAATTTCCAACACAGATATCTACGATTATGATGACATTCCTACCTTATCATGACTTCAGTCCACAACAACTACTAACTGCTGCCTGAGAATCTAATAATTTTACATTGATATTCAGCACGACCGTCATTTAGACAGGACATCTGTTTTATGAATCTGTCAGTAGATGTTTGTCGATCCCGGCCAGGAAGCCATCAAATATGCATTCGGACACAGAACCTACGAGGAGGGTCAAAGTTCGCCGTGAGAGCGGGAAATCATTCACGATTTTTTTACCCCTCATGGATTAGTGCCCGTAATCAATAATGGTCGACCTGGAAGATTGTTGTTTTTTGGGGGGGAATATCAAAGCTTTTTTTTTTCGAATATGATTTATCCAATGAATTTGTCAGGGACGGAAAGATTTTGACAAGATAACTTTCTAAACATTCTTTCATAATTCGATACAACACATAATCATCATTCCTTCGAAATTGCTAAATTTAATCTATTTTAACGAGCAGAGATAACTTGAAGAAATAATGAAGAAACAGGCAATTATCTTTGGACATCTGCAAAATAAGATAATAACCGTTTCAGGAATCTGAATAGACGGAATTAGAGTCAGAGGATTAGCAACGTGTCGAAGTTCCTATCTGAGGTTTTTTGTTTCAGCCAAGTTTTGGCAAAGGGAAGATGACTTATCCAGCGACTGAAATTGCCAGTGACTGAGTTATTTCAGAAGCTTTACAAGAAGGAGGAAAGTCTTAAACCATTATACACACGCACACACACACACACCACACACACACACACACACATATATATATATATATATATATATATATATATATATAATATTATATATATATATAATATATATATATATATATATATATATACGCCATAATGGCCATCTATCTAACATTTATTATTAATCAAAACCTTTTCCTTTAAGTAAAAATAAAAAGGTTATCGTAAAATTTCACTTCATTGCACCTACTTTAAAGGAATTTTCCCCAAACCTCGGCTTTTCAAAAAATATGATTACAGAGTTTATCTTAACCTACAATTATATTTTACCTTATCACTCAACGTGAACTAGATAAAAAAAAAAAAAATCATGAAAATTCTAGGTCATGAGTGGCCATAATTATACTCTTGGTTACAGGGTCAAATATATAATCTCTGAATAATTATGACTCTCGTAAGAACCGCTGACGAGAAACGCGTGACACGTTCTCTTAAACTCTTACGTGATTATGAGAGAGAGAGAGAGAGAGAGAGAGAGAGAGAGAGAGAGAGAGAGAGTATTTTTAGTTAGTTAGGAAACGTGTCTTCAATACCATCATGTATTTCGACAATTAACAAAGAAATCTTCATGAATGACTACTACAGATATTCCCCTCTAAATTTATGTAGAAAACAAAATGACTTTGGATATATAGAAAAAGACTGACCATTCACCATTCCTTATTTTTAATACAATGAGTGTACTTAGCTTAAATTTGTTTATCACCAATTTTTTCTGAACAACATTTTCACTTTACATAAACAGATACTAACAGTAAAAAAGGGAGGGGTTATTTATTTTTAATGTTCCAGAGGATATCACAGAGAACTCATTCTTTTAAATAAGAAGTATATCCAGTTTTATGAAACAATAAACTGTAGCTTTTTAGTCTAATCTCTCTAGCCATTAAATTAATTACAAAACGTCCAAAGCTTCTGTTGTCGGAATAGTCACATTAAATTAATTTTGTAGAAGTTTATTCATTTTAAGTAATTATTTGAAACTCCAATGTAATCATACTATGATGATGAGAATGTACAAGTATTATTAATTTATTTTGCATTGTTTTGGTGAACAATTAAATTCTATTTTGAACAGACGTCTTCGTTATAGTATACACATATATGGCATTAGTTCATGAATAAATATCAAACATAAGTAAATTTTAAATGAAAAATAACATTAAGAAGACCAAGAAAAAGAAAAACTTGAATTAACTCCGAAATAGAAAAAAAAAAAAAAAAATTGAGAGCGGTAAATAATCTTTCTATAATGCTTAGACATGAAAAGATAATACAGTTGCTGCCCCCTTGTAAATAAGTTGGCATTCGCTCAGGTTCATCCTCTCAATAAATAATCATCAGAAAGCAATATAATATACCAATTAGATCATAACTGATTCATACCGCATCTGATATAACCATTTTTTCGATCGTCGTTTACCTGTGAAACATTATGGTTATTTCATTAATAAATTCAGATAGAAAAGACAGTGGGTGGTCTATGAAGATTGTATTATCTATCATATAATTTTAACATCAGTATTTGCTTATCACATACATGAAAACAACAATGCAAAAAAAAAAAAAAAAAAAAAAAAAAAAAAACACATACACAGACTTTGTCGAGAAGAAAACACCTTTCAATCCAAAGCGGTTTTCTCCGAATCTGACGTCTCTCAACTTCAGTCGTCTGTTTGTAAAAAAAAGAAAAAGAAAAAAAGAAAAAAAAAGTTCTATTTGTAGCGGCCCTGAATACGACCTGGCTTAATCTCCCGATTAGGTATTCTGGGGGAGAGAGAAGCGGTGATGTGTTAAGCGCATTTCCCGAACGCCTCTGTCGGTATAAAGCTTCAACCTTTTTCCGTTTTCTGACCGAGGAGACTAAACGTTCAACAGGCTCGAGAATTCAGTTTTTTTTATTTATTTATTTTTTTTTAAGGTACGTCTGTTTTTGCTTTGAGAAATGAAGAGAATCTTGTGATTTGGTGTCGGCCAATAAAGGGTAAAGTGGACAATTTTGGTGTTACATATTATTTTGAATGATATGCCCTCAGCTAGCGACCGGAGAGAGAAGAGAGAGAGAGAGAGAGAGAGAGAGAGAAGAGAGAAGGAAATAAATATTTTATTCACGTTAATGTCACCTGAAGTAGAAAAAAATCAAGAAAATTCCAGGTCAGTGAGTAGCCATGTGTTTATGACAAAGCCTCCTCGAGCATAATAGGTCAGGTGAGGATTGATGCCCCTCTGATTAACGTGACACATCCTCTTAAAATATCACGCTGCTTATGGAGAGAGAGAGAGAGAGAGAGAGAGAGAGAGAGAGGAGATAGTATTTTTTAGCTTCTTACGAATCAATCTTCTTCTTCTTCATTATTATTATTATTATTATTATTATTATTATCATTCATTATTTTTTTTGCTCTATCAAAGTACTCCAAATTCGACTGGGTGGTATTTATAGTGTGGGGGGTTGCCGTTGCATCCTGCCTCCTTAGGAGTCCATCACTTTTCTTTACTAGTGTGTCCGTTTCTAGGATCACACACTTCTGCACGAGTCCTGGAGCTACTTCAGCCTCTAGTTTTTCTAGATTCCTTTTCAGGGATCTTGGGATCGTGCCTAGTGCTCCTATGATTATGGGTACGATTTCCACTGCATATCCCATATCCCTTCTTGTCTATTTTCAGATCTTGATACTTATCCACTTTTTCCCTCTCTTTCTCTTCACCTCCTGGTGTCCCATGGTATTGCGACATCAATGAGTGATACTTTCTTATTATTATTATTATTATTATTATTATTATTATTATTGTTATTATTACTTACTATTATTACTATTATTACTGTTGTTGTTGTTTGGTTGTGTTGTTGTTATTATTTTGCTCTATCACAGTCCTCCAATTCGACTGGGGTGGTATCTATAGTGGGGTGGGGTTCCGGGTTGCATCCTGCCTCCTTAGGAGTCCATCACTTTCTTATTACGTGCTCCGTTTCTAGGATCACACTCTTCTGATAAGTCCTGGAGCTACTTCAGCCTCTAAAAATTTTCCAGATTCCTTTTCAGGGATCTAGGGATCGTGCCCTTGTGTTCCTATGATTATGGATATAATTTCCACTGGCATATCCCATATCCTCCTTATTTCTATTTTAAGGCCTTGATACTTATCCATAGTCAATTATGCCCTCGCTATGATCCATAGGATAACGACCAGGAAGATGGCACTGCAAAGGTACAGTGAAAGATCGTTATCGCAGAGAAGGATTTGGGGAACCTGCTAACTATAGAACACATAATGCCATGCTTATTATCGAATTTTGATGAAGTAGAATTGGTTAATACAAAGAAAGGAAAATAGCCTTTTGTTATGTATAAGTGAAAACATGGCTAAATGCGGGTATCCGAGACAATTTTGTAAACATTTCAAATTTCAATATGTATCGTTACGACCAGGAAAGAGGAGGAGGAACTTGTATCTATGTTCGAGATGATTTAAAAGTTAATAGAATGACCCTAAATGTTGATAGAGTAGTAAGAGTGGAGGATGTCTGGATAACTGTACAACATATAAAGGTCCCATCATTCATTTTAGGGTGTGTTTACTGCCATCCCAAAGCTTTAGTCTCCTCTTTCGACTACATTAAGACTGTTTTTAAAGTTATTTCCTTATGGGGAAAGCCAATTTTTATTCTAGGGGATGATAATGATGATTTATTATCTGCTAATAGTAAACTAAGTAAAATTGTGCTACAATTAAACCTACACCAGGCAATTAATAAACCTACAAGAATTACAAACATAAGCTCATCACTGCTAGATGTTATCATCACAAACAGATCAGAAATGATTTCCCAAGCTGAAGTAGTTCTTTGTCCTGTCGCTGACCATGAGTTGGTAACACTACAAATAGATATTTCAAAACCAAAAAGGCATTCTGTAACTAGAACATTCCGTAGGTTAGGATACTATAATCAGAATACGTTCGATTGCCTGTTAAATAGATCCCTTAACCTTAATAGAATTTTAAATACTGACAAAATAAATATTCAAGTTCCTATATTTACTAGTGGTTTTTTTTGAGAGAGTTTAAATGAGTGTGCCCCATGTGAAACAAAAGTAATTACCCGGCCCCCGGCTCCTTGTAAAGCCATGACCTTAAAATACCATTGAAAGCGAGAGACGAATTGCATGAAAGAATCTAAAGGGATACATTAAACTTAGAATTAAGAAATACTTATAAAAACAATAAAAAACGAGGTAATCAACTTATTAAAACAAAGAAGGCAGAACATTTTAAAGATAAGTTCAAAAACTGTCATGGTAATTTGTCTACTAAATGGGATATTGTTCATGAAATGATCCCTGCCACAAAGAGTAGCGTAAGCATCCGTGATTATAAATTTAAGCAAGATAAAGCAGAAGAATTTAACGAACATTTTGCAAATGTAGGTCGACTGGCCTTCGAAAATTCTCAACAGATCTTCAATGCAAATAATAATCTGCACACTATAGATACCATTATACCTCAAGGTATCGCGAATAACCTTTTCAGACCGCAACCCGTTGACGTAGATACAGTTGTCTTGGTTGTGAGGGATTTGAATAACTCAAAGGCGTTTGGATCTGATGCTTTTTACCTAACCGTTATCGTAAACACCTCCATTGTTACTGGTCTCTACCCCACCGACTGGAAAATATCGCATGTAATACCATTTTTCAAGAACGGTGACGCAGATGCAGTCGAAAATTATCGGCCTATATCACTTCTATCAGTCTTACCTAAGATATTGGAAAAAAAAGTTGCAGTTCAGCTCATGCAATATCTTGAAGAAAATAACTTATCACAAACCCAACATGGTTTTAGACCACATCTATCCACCGAAACCGCACTCATGAAGCTCACAGAGAAAATTTATAGTAACATAGACGAAAAAAAACTCTCTTCTCATATTGTTGGATCTCTCTAAAGCATTGATAGCGTTAGCCATGATATCTTACTTAGTAAATGTATAAAACTAAAAATCGACCCGTTTTGGTTCAAAAATTATTTGGAAAATCGGTATCAGTCAGTAAGAATAGAAGATGTAATATCTTCCTCTAAGCCAGTACAATTTGGGGTCCCACAAGGATCAATATTAGGACCAATTCTTTTCTTAATCTATATCAATGATATTCTACTTCATTACAGGATTGTCTCTTAACACAGTATGCAGATGACAGTCCAAAATACCCAATCTCACCGGAAACCCATAGACGAATTACCAAATGTTAATTTGTCAAGAGCAGGAAAAGTATTCTTAGAAAATGCTAAATATTATTTCCAACTAATGGATTAAATGTAAACGAATCAAAAACTCATTATATTTTCCTTGGTTCAAGAAAATACGTTTCTCAAATTCCTGATGATATAGTTATAAATTCTAATGGCCATGCTATTAGAAAAAGTGACCATGTAAATTCTGCATCCTATGTTATGGATCCTTCTTGAACACTGTCCTTAATGGAAAAATCCGGTTTCCAGTTCCAGAAAGATATTATTTTTGGAAATTTTTCGATTATCTTTGAACTATAGTTACGTTTCCTAGAAATTAGATAAATGTTCACAGCCACAAACTTGTAGAAAAGAAAGTTTTTTAAATATGACCATCTACAAAAATTCAGCGAGTCGGGTCTTACTCAACTCTCCGTGTAGCTCCTATAAAAAAGTAAATAAAAATTAGAGAGGAAAGCGACGAGAAAAGGGAAAGGGATGCAGATGAAAGAGACATAAATATAAGAAGAAAAAGCGAAGGGGAGAAATGAAACAGAATTAGCGATGGAAGAGAAATTCGGTGAATGGAAGAGGGAAATAGTTCAAAGAGAGAGGAAATAAGCTTCTGACTGAATATATGGATATTGGACGGTCTCGCTGCAAGGGCAAATGTAAATATAATAATAACGTTTTGCACTTTTCGCCTTTTTGCTTTTGAATTTTGATGGAACATATTGATACCGACTTGAATTTTGTATTGATATCTTTTTTCACGTAAGCAATATTATTCCCTTTATGGAATTCATTGTTAGGTCAGATGCAGATAATAAGTTTCCTTTTCTTTTTTCGGACATTTTCGTCATAGCATAACCCTGGGAATGTAGGTTGAAAATCCCCCCCCCCCCCCCCCCCCCCCCACCACCACCATCCCGCACCCACCCAAGAACACAAATTCAACCTTGTTAAATTTAATTAATGTCCTTCCATAAATGACGTAGGTGATATAGAGGGTTCAAAGGGCGAGATTCTCTATTCCGAGGATTTCAGAGGCCTGTCTGCCTTCTAATTCAAGGAACCAAGTAATAAAAAAAACATTCACATGTCTTACGTATATATATATATATATATATATATATATATATATATATATATATATATATATATATATATAGTACATATAAGTACACAAAATAATCTTAGACCTGTGACCTGGGCATCAGGTCTCAATCCAAGGGCGTATTCTTTGTAAGTTCAGCCTGAATGAGGGGCAGGTCACAGCTTATCTACCTTCAGTAAATGTTAAAGAAACTAATGAAGACTTACGTTAACTCTTCTAGTGGAAAGGCTTACTACCAGTTCAGCGTAGATTCATTGATAATTTAAATAATTGCTTCATTAATTCGAATTCAAATTTCAATTCTTAACTGGTCTTTTTTAGAATAATATAATCGAATTTAAAATTACTCATTGTCAGCTAAATTCTGGGCGGTCTGCATCCGGTCTTTGAGGCCACTAAAATTCGCCTTTCTGTCCATTTTTCCTTAGTTTCACTCTCCCTTTCACTTTCACTTTCACTCTCCATCAAAGCAATTGGGAGTCATCTCTCCAGAGTTTGTTCCCATATGAGTTAAAAATAAAAAAAAGCTTCTGACTTGATTGGTTCTGTGAATTGAATTCTCTTGACGCCGAATACTTGATCCAGATGTTTTCGCTTCCGCCGTATGCTCATTTATGTCAGGGAAATGCGTCCTTCTTATTTTAATTTTTAATCAAAACTATAAAGGGCGTTTCCGATACACACACACATACACACACACACACACACTTACACACACACACACACACACACACACATATATATATATATATATATATATATATATATATATATATATATAATATATATATATATGTGTGTGTGTGTGTGTGTGTGTGTGTGTGTGTGTGCGCGCGTGTGTGTGTGTGCATGTGTGTATGTGTGTGTATTGGAACTATATATAATACTATAATTATATATCTATATATAATAATCTATATAATATATAATCATATTATATTACTATATATATATACTATTATTATATATATATATATATATATATCAAATATATTATATATCCAATAAAAGTATATAAGTATATCAATATCATATGTATATAATATATATAATATGTACTTAATATATATATATCGATATATATAATTATATATATATATATATAATATATA
>NC_087200.1:210992326-210994826 GCF_015104395.2 Macrobrachium nipponense
AGATAAGATGGCGTTATATCACTTATGTTTCTCCTAATAAAGACAAAATTTGCTACATATTCCAAGAACTTCAACGTACAAGAGGTTTCAAGACGCTTAATAGTCTTATATCCCAAAAACATATTAACAGAAACATGTTTTTATAGTTACATAACTGTGGATTTGTTTCTCTAAATACCTCTAGTGTTATTATCATTCAGAAGATGAACGTGATTCATGAAAAAAAGAAGCTCAACGGGGCCATTACTTGAAAGTCAAACTTCCAAAGAATATGGTGTTCACTTGAAGGAAGTAACGGAAGGTATTGGGAAACACGGGAAGAGGAGATTGGGTATTTGAAATGAAAAAAGAAAAATTAATTAAGAATTATTGAATAAATAGGTATAAATACAGCAGCTATCAAAATGCAATGGGAAATGCTTTAGGGCAGTGAGGCATTGCATATTCTCTTGAAATTTTGAAGTTGCAATTGCACAACTGAGAGGCATACGTAAACACTTTCCAATTCTATGCAGTACCATGGCAGCCTATATGAGATAAATAAAACAGAAGTGAATTCAGACTTGGGGTTTTTATTTCTTCGAAATGACCCAATTATTCTTCCCTTCTCCATTGAAAACAGGAGCTCTTTTCACGCTGCACGAATGGACAATATATTTCTCCGAAGCAGAACCGAGTTGCTTTATTCCTTTTTCCATCCCACTGGATAAGACTCCTTCCAGAATACGTAATGCGTTTGAGCTGGTAAAGAATAGTAGCCATACATTATTGCCCTTGAGGGGTACTACACTTGCACTCATATGCAAATCCAGTACAAATGGCGGCAAATTGAAAACATTCTTAGAATACGTAATGTGTATGAGCTGGTTTAGATTCTTGTTTTAAACTGTTACTCTTAAAGGATACTATTATTACGTTCATAACCAAACGTAAAATGTATTATGTTTGTATATATTTCAACTGTAGTAGAACTACGTTTGAAGGAAAGCTCAATCATAAATGTAGAAAAAAACGATAAATTTCTAAAAATGGCTTATTCTAAAAAACGGTAAATGCTTTCACCGTTTTTTCAGTCGAACGTGAAAAAATGAAAGCCAAAGGCAATTGTTTTCTGTGTGCGTGCAGCAGATCATTTTAGACCTAGTCATAGCTTTATATTTTATTTGTTGACGGTTTATACTCTCATTAAAACTACAAAATTTGATGGCAGAGCGAATAAACGAATTGTAGTCAAAATATCAGCAGGTCTTTGTAAACATGATTTTAATAAGTTAACCATGAAGTTGTTCAACAAGGCTTGAAACACAGTTATCCACGTCAGAAGTATTGATTTATTACTATATCAAGATACAACTTAAATACTTTGACAATTACGTACAGTAATTACATTTATATTAAACGAAGTAATATCAGCTTCAGATTGTGCCCAAAATTTTAATTTAATAACATATCAGCTAATTATTCAGTCAATGATATTCACAGAACTAATTTATGAAGAATATTATCAAGAAAAAGCTACAATATTTAGATAATTACATGCAGTAATTAGATCTCTACTAAACGAGATAGTCTAGCTCTTTCAAATTGTATATTTAGCCAAAACAATAAGTGAAATGTTTATTCAGATAATTATATTTAGTGGATAATTTAACAAACTTCCGTCATTTTCAGAAGCTTCAGTTTTCGGACGTATTGGAAGTTTGTAGTTATATAGGTTCCCCAAGACTGTGGCTGTAATTCCTGGAACCGTTTCATATTCTCATGCTTAGTCCCTGGAAGCTCTTTTGACAATTAAGGATTGTTAACCCCAGTTTCATGTCTTGTGGCGTGTTGTCATTAAGTGCAATTAATGACAATTCTTTATACAATAGCTCTGCGTATTATTCACGTGGTTTCATAAGATTCGCCTGGGCTCTAATGGTCTCATTGCCTTCCTGGATATGAACTGTCTCCCCTAAAGCAGTTACTCAAACCAGTGCAGGTTGTTTTTGACGAAAATAGCCGTCCTTTTACAGAGGAAAATTGTACTGCTGAAACTTTATCAGAAAATTAAGTATCATTTTGTGGTTTTATTAGATTCTCTTGAGTAATACAGGTGATACATGTGGGAAATAATAAACCTTTTCTTATGAATCAAGTAGATCATACAGTACAGTACCTCGAGTTACAAAGGTTGGAAGTCGTCTCAATCTTTATCACTCTCTTTAAGCAAAGGGGTCGGTTGTCTGGAGGTTTCTTCTCTAACTACAACCGAAAGCAACTCCATCCATTCGACCCTTCTTATCCAATTACTTCCTCACTTTATCCCTCCGTTGTATCCTTCCCCTCCATCTTGGCCTTCTGACCTCAGTAGGTTCATCCCAAGCCTCCTTATTCATACCTCCTCTCATTCCTACCACATGTCCATACCATCTCAGTCTCGACAATAATCATGTCAGGTTTTCTCATTTCTTTATTTTCCAGCCTTTCAAACGATGGTCTGAGTAAATCAATATACAAT
>NC_087200.1:210999826-211059826 GCF_015104395.2 Macrobrachium nipponense
CAGCGTCCCTTCGGTCTCCAGCTGCAACCCCTTTCATCTCTTTTGCTGTACCTCAGTTCATATTCTCTTTCTCCCATATTTCTTTCCTCTCTTAACAATTGTCCCATAGTGAAACTGAGAGAGTTTCCTCCTGATACACCTTTCAACGATTTTTACTCTCAATTTCACTTTCAGTGCTGAATGGCCAGTGGTTGGTCGTTGGCCTAAATTCATTTTTCGATCCCCTCTACTAACAGAATAGGAGAAGTATATACTACTCTGTTTGTATAAGAAAGAGAGAGAGAGAGATAGAGAGAGAGAGAGAGAGATAGAGAGAGAGACGAGAGAGAGAGAGAGAGAGAGAGAGAGAGAGAGAAATATATGCACACACCTTTTACTGAAACTTGTCAACACATAAACCGAACTTGTTTGAAAGGAGAAACGCCGCCATTGAAACTGGAGAAGGGCAAAACAAACATAAAGACCAGGAAATTGAAATGGAGAAAAAGCATTTGGCTTCAAAGCCCGGAAACCTCCACAAAAGGGAGGAATTAACGGCACCAACAAACAAAGTTATTAGTTTCCTTATTGGCGTCGTCGCTTTCAAGTCTTCGAGAACTCTTTTCTTTTCTTCTAAAGAGACCAACAATTACTAGACGAAAAAAAGGTGATGAATTGTAAGGAGTTTCTGGATTGAAAAATATGTGAATGAAACAGTCCAAGGGAGGAACTGAAAGAGAAGTACACGGGTGGTAAATGTTACTGATATATGATAAAAGTCTTCAGACTGAGATGTCATCGACATGCAGTTTTTTTTTTCTTTTTTGCTACTTTATCTAAATAATTGCATTATATATTACAATATGCATTATGGTATATATGAAAATATTTCACTAGTTTCGAAAATTCACTTATACATACACACACACAAACACATCTTATCATCTATCTATCTATCTATCTATCTATCTATCTATCTATCTATATTTATATATATTATATATATATATATATATGTGTGTGTGTGTGTGTGTGTGTGTGTGTGTGTGTGTGTGTGTGTGTTGTAAATAAAGGGTTTTTTTTTGGCCAGGAAGGAAAAAAATGAAAAAGCATAGCCAAGTACTTTCGGTCCTGTTCGGACCCTTTACTGAGGCAAACTGATTTTACAGAGAACAACATAGTCAAAAGAAAGATTAATATACAAACTGACACTATATCGAGCAAGAGAAAGAGAGAGAGAAAATATCGAACCAAAGAGAGAGAGAAAGACAAAGAGAGAGATGGATAAACAGTGCATTTGAAGTCTGGGCTGTTCTAACTGAATACATATGCTGCTTAATACGTACACATAAATTTTTACTTGGCTGACCAACGTAAAACGATGGGCAATCCTTACGAGGAATTTTGTAAATGATGTTGTTATTTGTTACGGGACTATTCTTAATTAGCATACTTTAATGGTATTGTTATAAGAAAACACTACATTAACATTAAACGATTTAAATATTGGTGTTATGGTTTCAAATCCACGAAAATAAGGTAAGCTAAGTACATTTTTAGGCATTTCTTTTTCATTAATAGCAACACTATAAAACTTTTGTGAGTTTTTTGATAACAGAAATCAATTAAATGAGGTGGGTAGCAGAGATCGTTATATGACCTCGAAAATGGGTCCCTCTATCTTCCCCTCACCTAACCTCCTAGTTACTACGGAAACCTTCATTCAAACCCCACCACTCCGAACGCTCTGAACATAACTGAAACCTTTGATGTGCCGCATGTAGAATTTAACAAAAGGAGAAATAATTAGAATAGCCTTAATTGCATATCTCTCTCTCTCTCTCCTGTTAAAACAATAGTCTTTCCTCTGACATTCAATCTATATTTTAAACCAATGGTCTTAACTCTGATATTCATTCTAAACAACGCTATAGGTAAGACCTACTTACAACAGATGTCAAGAATTGCATTACAGCCTTTTCATTCGGCTCCTCCTTTGAAGCTGAAGCCTCCCACACAAACTCTAAACCGGAGGAGGCAACTAAGAGATAAAAGAACATAATCAAAGCATTGTTAACACGACTGCCGATCTTAAAAATATCCTTACGAATTTATTTTGATACTTTGTTTAGAGAGAGAGAGAGAGAGAGAGAGAGAGAGAGAGAGAGAGAGAGAGAGGAATATCAGAGGCAAAACCATTGCTTTACGGAGAGAGAGAGAGAGAGAGAGAGAGAGTAGAGAGAGAGAGGAATATCAAGGTTAAAACCATTGGCTTTCGGAAAGAGAGAGAGAGAGAGAGAGAGAGAGAGAAACAAACAAGGTATTGTTTGCACGAGAGAGTCCTCTTAATTTCCTTACGAATTTGTTCTTTTTTCACTTTGTTTTCCTTGCTTTGTTTGTTATGTTACTTTTTTTTTTATCCAGGTTAAGTACACCATGAGTATTATGTTGTTCATGCGATGTATGCTTTTATACAATGTTGTGTGAAGTATAAATAAAGGGAAAATGCATACCGTATATAATCTCTCTCTCTCTCTCTCTCTCTCTCTCTCTCTCTCTCTCTCTCTCTCTGTTATAAACGAATAAACACATAAACAATGATTTTACGCATTTCTATTTGAAAAAGCATCGTATGAATCATCAGAAATAATTTCCTGTCGCAAGTAGAATTCTCCGTAGAAACAGGCTCATAAATCTTGTAGCCAGCTTTGAAAGCTTCCAAAATAAAGAATGGAACGGCTAGAATACATCACCTATGACTGATGGTTCTTCGGTACTTTGTCTTTCGTTTGAAATAATATAATGGTATTTGTGGAGTAAAAAATTATTTATGAGAATCAGCATTTTGAAATGAGATACCTTTGCAATTTCTCACAGGGTATTCTTAGGGTGACCCACACTACTCTCAAAAAATATCATAGATATATTGTATACTTATCACGCACATGTCATGAACAGTACAAAAATGTCCTAAACACACGTTGGCAACTTATCATGTACATGTCACAAACAGTATAATAAATCATTAACCCATGTTTGCAACTTATCATGTACATATCACAAACAGTATACTAAATCATAAACACATGTTTGCAACTTATCTTGTATAAGTCACAAACATTAAATGAAATTATAAACACTTGTTCGTTACATATCACGCACATGTCAATAACATGGTGAGAATAAGGAACGGCTGTGAACGACAAATGCTGGATAATCTCATGACGCACTGTTTAGGACTACCAAGTCGTTGATATGTTCAACCTGTGTTGTGATATACCACAAAACACCCTTAGTCATTCTATTCAATGAGAATAAAATGTAAAATTCCCCAGAGAAATTTGTTTGCTTCTACAGAGGAATTTTTCGAGAAGGCAATATCCTCAGTTGCCTCGGAGGTATTTGTGGAATGTCAGCGGCTCCCTTATGAAATCTATCTCCTCCAGTTTTTTGCGTAATTTACTATTTTCCATTGACATTTGTGTTAGGAGTTCACATGGAGACGGTAGTCTTTTTTTTGTTAGGTGATACGAAAGAGTATTTGTATGTAGATAATGGATATTATCACTGTACTTCAGATTTGTGTAAAAATGCGTAAAAATAAATCAGTTATAGTTTGTAATGATAGTAATCTTAATATACCACTGTGTGCGTACACAGCTGTTATAAAGGAAGACACACAAATACACACACACACACACACACACACACACACACACATATATATATATATATATATATATATATATATATATATATATATATATATATATATATATATATATATACATATATATATATATATATATATATATATATATATATATATATATATATATATATATATATATATATATATATATAAATATATATGTGTGTGTGTATAACTGAATCACGAAAGTTAGGAATGTGATAAATCCATAAATAAAGATAAATGCCACGAAGGAAAAATAAACGAAGGAGTCTGCAAGATCTTTCGACTTAAAAGTACTTCACTGAGCAGAATACTGGACAAAAAAATACGAGGAAAGACAAGACAAGAAGGTTCGTATAACTGACAGATAGGGATTATAAAGGGATTAGTACCTAGAATCCGACACACCTGGAAGATAAGAAACCTTCCCAAACAAGCATAAACAAAGGGTGCAATTAAAGGTTTAAGACAATCATCTCAGATACAATCTCCAGACAATTAAAGGATTATAGGTGACAGCTATTCGGAACCTGGTAAAACAAAACAATATTATTCACAAAACATGACAGACATACATTACAATAAAATTTAATAACTCTAAGGCAACTGATTTTTATTTAAGTCAGTAATTATATCTTTGAGGTCATTCTTGAACATGTTGCAGATACAAGGGTCTAAATGAAAAAGGCCACGACTAACATTGAAATTACAATGAAAAGTAAATTGTATTAAAGCAGATTCTAAAAGATTTCGTGATAAGACATCTCTTGACCGTGCAATTACTAAACTGTTAATCCAATTAATTCGGTGGTTGTTTTCACTTAAATGAATAAATAATGCATTAGATTTTTGCCCAGTTTTTACAGAGTATTTATGCTGGCTTAGCCTTACTTCTAAGCCTTTGCTGGACTGTCCGAGATAGAATGAGGGACAATCCATACATGGAATTTTACTATATTATGTTGTTGCTTTCTCTGGGGCCATTTTTTATCAACATTCTTTTAGTGTGTTATTATAAGAAGAAACAAGGTTGACATTAAAAAGCTTTTAACAATGGTTTAATGGTTTTCAAATCCGTTAAAATAAGGCAAAAATGAGAATTTTCTTAGAATTTTCTTTCTGTGTGTTATTTTCAGTATAAAACTTTTTGTGGGTGGGCTTTATTATAACAAATGTCTAAAAGATTTCGTGATAAGACATCTCTTGACCGTGCAATTACTGAACTGTCAATCCAATTAATTCGGTGGTTGTTTTCACTTAAATGAATAAATAATGCATTAGATTTTTGCCCAGTTTTTACAGAGTATTTATGCTGGCTTAGCCTTACTTCTAAGCCTTTGCTGGACTGTCCGAGATAGAATGAGGAACAATCCCATACATGGAATTTTATATATTATGTTATTTGCTTTCTCTGCGGCCATTTTTTATTAACATTCTTTTTAGTGTGTTATTATAAGAAAAAACAAGGTTGACATTAAAAAGCTTTTAACAATGGTTTAATGGTTTCAAATCCGTTAAAATAAGGCAAACTGAGAAGTTCTTAGAATTTTCTTTCTGTGTGTTATTTACAGTATAAAACTTTTTGTGGGCTTTATTATAACAAATGTCTAATATATGTGAAGGATAGCATAAATCTTTCCCTATTTTTCTTATGTATTAAATTTCTTGATCCAAATATTGTGGACTGACAATTCGCAATGCTCGTAAAAACATAGAGGAAAAAATTGATATTTTTATATTAAGATGGTGGCCTGAGAAGAAATGAAACCATTAAGTTAAGTTTGTTAGTTCGGTTTCCTTATAAGTACTGAATTTACATTGAAATGGTTCTTTTTCTAATTCTAGAGTAAACTTAATCGATGGTACCTGGTTATTTAATTTAGAGAGTAAATAATTTACATCAATACCGACAGGAAGAACAGCTAAACAATCATCAACGTAACGATACCACTTTACAGGAATATGAATGATATTAGGTAAGTAGCGTTTTTCAAAGAATTCCATATACAGGTTTGAGAGCAATGGTGATAAAGGATTTCCCATTGCCATGCCAAACATTTGTTGATAAAATTCACCATTGAATATAAACTTACAATCACAAATGCACAAACTCGTGAGTGAAATAATGTGACTTATAGGTAGAGGTAATTCATGCTGAGTTAGTTCATTGCTAAGATATTCTAAAATAGAGTCTATAGGGACTTTAGTAAAAAGCACATACGTCAAAACTAACGAATCTATTAGTAGGGCAAAGAGCAATTTTGTATAATTTATCAACTAAATCTAGAGAATTATATATATGAGAATCGGAGATGGTTCCAAGTAACGAGGACAAGATCTTAGTGATATATTTCGAAAGCGTTTCCTATGAAATTGAACCAACAGTACTGATAATAGGCCGCATAGGGTTATTTTCTTTGTGCGTTTTGACTAATCCATATAAGTAAGGTAGCGAAGGAGATTTGACTGACAATTTGCCTAGTAGTTCTGTTTTATCTTTAAGGATACTTTTCACTATGCTATTGAAGTTTTTTATGACTTGATCAAGGGGATTTTTTGTTAGTTTTTTATAAGTCACATCATCATCCAGTAGGGCTTGCATACGTGATATGTAGTCAGCTTTATCTAAAATTACTATACTATTTGACTTATCAGCTTTTGTGATGTTGATAGTATTGTCCTTTTTTAGATCGGTCAAACTTTTCTTATAGCGAGCAGGGAAGTTACTTTCATGCTTAACATTGGCAGCTCCGTAAACAATACCTTTAATCATGTCGACATGATTTTGAGGAAGATCACAATATTTTTCAAATTTACTTAGGGATGACCCAATCATTAAAGCAGAAGGTCTACTTGTTGCAAAGAAAGATAAACCATATCCAAGCGCACTCACAACATTTTCACTTATTTGTTTACTAGATAAGTTAACAACACAATCTTGACATGCACAATTAGTCCAATCACTGCTATCAATAAGAATTTTTAGTTTTCTGTCGAGTTTCCTTTTCAGGGCATCTGTAGTCCTACGTAGTTTTTCGTAAATTTCCCGTCGCAGCGAGTCCTTCCAATCAGCCGGGATGGAATGATTGAAAGAGATCCTTGTTCTTTCCAGTTCCTTGAATTTTTCTTTCTCTTCTTGCTTGGCGGCTGCTATGTGCTGTTTCAACATCATGGCACTAATTTCTTTCATTGAATGGGGGATTGTCATATCTTCTTAGCGCTAGGCAGCAAGGATTTAGGGAGCACTTGTTCAGAAAGGCACTTCTTTAGGAACTTAAGACGAATTCTGGTTGAATGTGCAGCCACAAGAGACTTGGAGAAGGTAGTGACAACACATCTCAAAAGAGGAAACAGGATAGCGAAAGTAAACGTGGCCCTCATTATGTATAACTGAATCACGAAAGTTAGGAACGTGATAAATCCATAAATAAAGATAAATGCCACGAAGGAAAAATAAACGAAGGAGTCTGCAAGATCTTTCGACTTAAAAGTCCTTTACTGAGCAGAATACTGACAAAAATAAGAGGAAAGACAATACAAGAAGGTTCGTATAACTGACACATAGGGATTATAAAGGGATTAGTACCTAGAATCCGACACACCTGGAAGATAAGAAACCTTCCCAAACAAGTATAAACAAAGGGTGCAATTAAAGGTTTAAGATAATCATCTCAGATACAATCTCCAGACAATTAAAGGATTATAGGTGACAGCTATTCGGAACCTGGTAAACAAAACCATATTCACAAAACATGACAGACATACATTACAATAAAATTTAATAACTCTAAGGCAACTGATTTTTATTTAAGTCAGTAATTATATCTTTGAGGTCATTCTTAAACATGTTACAGATACAAGGGTCTAAATGAAAAAGGCCACGACTAACATTGAAATTACAATGAAAAGTAAGAACAACATTTTAAAGATAAGTCATCCACTTATCGCGCACAGTAAGGAATAGGGCTACTTTGCTGATCCCTACTTTCTATGAAGACAATCTCTCCTCCTTAGCTTAATCTCTAGTCGGGGTCGACGTTTTGAATCAGTCTCATCCAGCTGTTTCTCTCTTGAAGGGCTCATCTCGTCATTGGTTTTGACAAATGTTATATGGATAAATGTTTTCATGACTCCAGACACCTTCATATTCAGTCTTGAATCCACCACAGAGTTGTGCTGGCTTTCCCCCTCCCCCCACCTCTCGCACCCCCAACCCCTTAGTTAGAAAACGATACCAATGATAACTGAGTTTCTAATTGACGTCGTATGTTTCCATCACATCTTTTACGATACAAACTTTGCTAAATGAGCTCTTACAAAACAATCGTGCATCTTTTCAGTTGATCAGTATTGTCCAATATCACTTAAAAGAACATCCTCTCTCTCTCTCTCTCTCTCTTTCTCAGGGTCTAGTTACGAGTAACTCAAAAAGAAAAATAGAATACATAGAAGAACTAACCCAAATTGAAAAGAAAATAGATATAATGAATATAAGTGAAACCTGGTATTCCCAAGAAACTGGGAATGATGATCAAATAAAAGGGTTCCAAACTTATAGATCAGATAGAAAAAATAGGAATCAAGGGGGAACCGCAATATATGGGAAAGACAAAAAAACAAGGATAAATATATGAGAAATATAGTAACTCAGAATGTGAACTAATAGCGGTAGAATTTGAATCTGAAAAATTAATGAGCATAGTAATATATAGACCTCCTAATACTAAAGAGTTTGACTTAATAATAGAAAAATTGGATGATATATGTAGAAATCACAAGGACTGGACTATTCTCCTATCCGGAGACTTCAACTTTTCTTTCGTAGACTGGAAAGAACGAATAGGAGATTGTGGTTGTACTTATACATATAAAAAAGAGAGTAATAGTAGTGCAGAAGATAAGAGGCAATTCGAAAAGCTATTAGATATGCTACTAGAATACAACATTCAAGAAATAAATCACCTGCCAACAAGAAAGGAAAAATACTTTAGACCTAGTATTTGTGAACGAATGAATTATGTTAAAAAAAAATTAGTTTATATGCGAGTATTTCAGACCATAATATCATAGAAGTTAACAGTCCATTCCAAAGCAAGTGAAAACAGAGATAAGCAAGAAATGAAAAAGTGGGAAGGATATGGAAAATACTTAACTTCTACAGTAAAAATATAAAATGGTCGAATAAAATGAAGAATTAAACAAAGATTGGGATAACATTTTCGTAAGTGATGACATAAAGGGTAAATACGGAGATATTATATAAATATTAGAGAAAATAGTGGATAAATATATACCGAAGAATAAAAGTAAACATCAGTCATGCATACCAAGAGACAGAAGGATCTTGTTCCAGAAAATCAGAAAGTGGAAAAAAGGTCTTGCAAAAGAAAAAAATGCATGGAAAGTTATAGAACTAAAAAGTAAGATAGAAAATGCAGAACAAAAGATTATACAATCAAAAAAAAAAATGAAAAACGGGACTTGGAAGAAAAAACCCTAATAAATATCAAGCAAAACCCCAAACTATTATACTCATACGCGAAAAAGATGAATAAAAGAAGAATAGAAATTGGCCCTCTAAGAATTGAAGGGAGATTAACGAATGAAAAAAAGGAAATTTGCAACATATTAGCAGAACGATATAAGAGAGAATTAACCCTAGAATAGATAATGAAGATAATGACGAAAATAGTGAATATTGAACTGACATAGATATTAATGAAGCTGATATTGTGCAGGCTATTAATGAAATTAAAAATGGAGCTGCAGCAGGGCCTGATGGAATTCCTGCTATTTTGTTAAAGAAAGTAGTTCATTCTATCGCAAAGCCACTTGCAATATTATTAAGACAAAGTGTAGATACAGGCAACATTTATGATATGCACAAATTAGCATATATTACCCCTACTTTCAAAAGTGGATCAAGACTAGAGGCAAGTAATTATAGGCCTGTGAGTCTAACATCACATATTATGAAAGTGTATGAAAGGGTAATGAAGAAAAATATTATGAAAACATTTAATAAAAATAATTTGATTATATAGGACAACATGGTTTCGTACCGAAAAAGCACACAAACCCAATTGTTAGTCCACCGTGAGAACATATTCAAAAATATGAAAAGCGGAAATGAAACAGATGTGGTTTATCTAGACTTTGCAAAAGCTTTTGACAAAGTAGACCATAATATATTAGCGAAGAAAATTAGAAAACACAAAATCGTGGATAAAGTAGGAAGATGGTTAAAAAAAATTTTACACAACAGAAAACAGATAGTTATTGCAGACGATGAGAAATCGGATGAAGCCAAGGTAATATCCGGTGTGCCACAAGGTTCGGTGTTAGCTGCAATACTGTTTGTTATTATGATTGAAGACATAGACAGTAATGTTAAGGATTCGGTAGTGAGTAGTTTCGCTGATGACACAAGAATAAGTAGAGAAATTACTTGTGATGAAGATAGGAACGCTCTACAAAGAGACCTTAACAAACTATATGATTGGGCAGAGGTAAATAGGATGGTATTTAACTCTGATAAATTTGAATCAATAAATTATGGAGACAGAGAAAGAAAGCTATATGCATATAGGGGACCTAATAATGAGACAATCACAAATAAGGAAGCAGTTAAAGACCTTGGTGTGATGATGAATAGGAACATGTTATGCAATGATCAAATAGCAATTCTTTTGGCAAAATGTAAAGCAAAAATGGGAATGTTGTTATGGCACTTCAAAACAAGAAAAGCTGAACACATGATTATGCTTTATAAAACATATGTTCGTAGTCCACTTGAATATTGCAATATGATATGGTACCCACACTATCAAAAGGATATTGCACAAATAGAGAGTATACAAAGGTCCTTTACAGCTAGAATAGAAGAAGTTGAGGACCTTGACTACTGGGAAAGACTACAATCCTTAAAATTATATAGTCTAGAAAAGAGAAGCGAACGCTACATGATAATTCAGGCATGGAAACAGATAGAAGAAATAGCAGAAAACATCATGGAACTAAAAATATCAGAAAGAGCAAGCAGAGGTAGATTAATAGTGCCCAAAACTATACCAGGAAAAATAAGGAAAGCACACAGGACATTAATCCACTACGCACCAGCATCGATAATGCAGCGTCTATTCAATGCGTTGCCAGCTCATCTGAGGAATATATCAGGAGTGAGCGTAGATGTGTTTAAGAATAAGCTCGACAAATATCTAAACTGCATCCCAGACCATCCAAGATTGGAAGATGCAAAATATACCGGAAGATGTACTAGCAACTCTCTGGTAGACATTAGAGGTGCCTCACACTGAGGGACCTGGGGCAACCCGAATGAACTGTAAGGTCTGTAAGGTGAGGTAAGGTCTCTCTCTCTCTCTCTCTCTCTCTCTCTCTGTGGCCACATGGCTTGGTGGTAGCACGTCAAGCTCACACCTAGACGATCAGCGTTTGATTCTGGAACCAGACAGGGAGAGACAAAAGTAAGCAATTCTCAAGTTTATTATGCCCCTGTTGACCTAACCAGTGAATGAGGACTTAGTTGACTGATGTTGGGCGCAAGGAGGATGGAGACACAGTCTCAACGAGTTAATGCTCAGTGAAATAGAGCCCTTTTGAAGATCTCTCTCTCTCTCTCTCTCTCTCTCTCTCTCTGTGTGTGTGTGTTTGTGTGTGTGTGTGAAGAAGGAACACGAAATAAAAAAATTATATATTCGAACCAGACTTTCCATTTGATATTTAAACATAAAAACGAAAATCCTTCTGTGTGTTTGTTTCTCAAAACTTTGTATAATTTGAAGATTTAAATCAATCCATTTTCGTCCCTTTATGCTAATTTATCACGGTTATACACGCTTCTCTCACATAGGGTTAAAATCTTATTTATAAACTTCGCAGAGGAATACCAGCTTAATATCTATAAGTAATAACGGTTATTTTGCAATGAAAGCAGGTAAATAGCGAATAAAATAACACATCATAAAGACATGATTGTGGGAATATGGAAATAGCCTCCATTCATTTTCCTTTATGTTTTTGTAATTCCAGTGATTACCTAAATTATTCTCTATGAAGGAAACAATTTGTTCCTTTCCTGAGTTAATGGACGGAAATATTTACGTAAAGGGGTAAACATGAGTTTTGGAAATTTGTTAAAGGAAGATTATCTTCTCTAGCTTGATCATTTGTTAGAGATGGATAATGTTGCTCTGAATTTGCGACACAAAATTATATCCAAATATCTAAAAGAAGAATTAGGAGTTAAAAGTTCTTAAACGTTCCGAGGTCCACGGGATCCACGAGATGAAATAACAGAAACAGGTTTCAGGATCATTGAGATACTAGATTTGATCAGTCCAGAAGATTCCTGTTTGGTCGAGTTGAAAAGCTAATCAATTATTGACTTATTTATCATTGATATCAATGATTAATAATTACTTTTGATGTAATAAGTAATTATGATATTCTAAACGTGGACTGATTAATCTTCCTTGCCAAATGGCATTTGTATTTACTAGAAATATTTACTTCCGGAGAGCAGGTAAATTATTCAACGGTAAGAATTCTAAATTAATTAAAATGAGAGAGAGAGAGAGAGAGAGAGAGAGAGAGAGAGAGAGAGAGAGAGAGAGAGAGAGAGGTATGAACATCGTAATAGGGTTTTGATCCTTCAAAATCTTTGAAAAAACTGTATGCTTATCAGGGAGGAGGACCAAAGTGCCAATCATGAACCTCGAGGAAGTCGGTTCTCAGCTCCGTCAAGTTCTGGAAAAGGAAGAGTTGTTGGCCCTTGCTGCTGGAATAAAGGACAACTACCCCTATTGCATAGAAGTATGAGTTGGATCCTTTTCTGGTGTTTTGACATTCTCATTTAATGAATTAAGGTTCTTGGTCAGCTAAGATACAGGTCTGTCATTTATTTCCCTAAATATTTTTTTTTGTCTTGCTGTAGTTAAGTATGTCCATAAGTTTGTAAGTCGATTTCTAAAATATCGCTATGAATGAATAATAAAGCAAATGTCACAATTTTCTTGATAGTACAAATAAACATTACTGCTATATGGCTTGCCACATTGGAGAGCCACATTATCAATACCAGTAAGTATAAATATTTTAAACTTAGTGTTCACCAGCAGATGTACAACACTTTGCTACTGACCGCCAGGGGACTAAACGCTTGCTTCCAGTACGAGATCTATGTGCCCAGGAATGACCTTGTGTCACATATCATCATTTCGAGGTCACTGATTGAGGTAAGGGGAAATATCTGTTTTTATAACAGATTAACATTAAGGACTGTGTCGCTAGTGGAGGAAGTGAAAGAAATAATATGTGGGACTGCTTAAATTCCATATGAAACTCTGTGTTAATGCTCAGTGGAGTTCTTTCAAAATATCTTTAATTGATATAAATGTTAATTTCATCTTTCTGGTCTTCCAAAACAAGTGATAATTGTACAATGAGGACATCTGAGGACAATATCTTAAAACCTATCCAATGTCCCTATTATACGGTTACGTGTCACGTGAGGACTTAGAGTGGAGTAAGTGATTTCTTTATGAATTTTCCTCAAGTACACCGCGACGTATTTTATGCTCACAGACACTAAGCTACAAATGTCATTTAATATCAAATCCATTTAACCACAGACTAAAGGCAGAAAAGGGATTCGATAAGCGGTAAGTCCACTTGGTGACGGATCGCTTATAACTTACAAAATCTCCTTTTGAACACTGTGCATTAAGTCTTAATGGAAGAGGGATTTCTCTTACTAGGGGTTTGAACATAAACGAACTGGGTAGAAGACATGTCAGTGTAAATAGCTGAAACTGACTTTAGTTTACTATCATTTTGGGTTTTAGTTTAACCCCTGAGGGAGGAAAGCTTCTTTCACAACAGCATTGCTCAATATGCAATACAAGATTTGGTGAATATTACCAGTGAACTATATTGCAAGTTCTTATGTCCCTTGTCTCTATTAATTTATATTTTTTTCAGTGGAAAAACATGAGCATATATTGCAGAGAGGAAGAGGTTCCTCTGCTCATCAAAGTAATGAAGGGCAGTCATTTCTTGGATATAGTTAAAGAACTACCAGTCAATGTCTTTTTTATATCAAACTACCAATTAGATGCGGTACTTGAGAACCTGCAGATAATATTTGAGAGGCACCTCCAGAAAAACCAGGAATCATGTTACGCTTATGAAACTCGACAAGAAAGTCCTCTGAGGTAAGCCCTTCGTAGGATGACTCTACTCTCCCTTTTAATTTTTGCTATTTTAAAGTAGTTTAACAGGACAATATAATTATTTTTCTAGATTGAAAAATTTCATTAACAGTGAGCAGTGTAAAGATCTAATTAAAGTCAGAGAAATTGGGCAGATGATGTTAAATTACAATTATAGAATGAATCAAATATTAAAAAGCATATGTTTGAGCAACTGGGGTGAAGAAATCTTGCAAGGAACTTTTAGTGCCACTGTTCCTAACAAACAGTATTTATTTTAGCCCACTATTACTCACTTAACAATTACGACAAATGGGGGAATTTCAGGGAGACAGAATAAGCTGTACAAGTTGTATATGAAGTCCGTTCAACTCTCGCTACTGACATTTACAAAGAAAATGGAGACAATGCATAAGGGAGATTTCACATATTCTGATTTTTGTGCCCAAGAGGTAATTAGGAAGAATGTAACTTATTACAAACGAGGAAGCTACAGAAAGACGAATGTAAACTGGGAGCTTGAAAGATGTGGAACAGTTAGTGATATAACTAGATGATGAGAAATACGATAAAATGAAAACCCATAGAAAGGAAGAAAATCAGCGATTAAGGGCTTGAGAAGAGGGTTCTGATTGAAACCAGACAGAAATCACACAAGATGTGAGTATATGAAGAGCACATTTTTCGCATCCAAAAGAGAATCAAAGTCAGTTTCATAATGTCCCTATAAAGGGAGTTAGCAATGCTTCCTTGGCCCCATAGCTACACCCACTAATTAGCCTTTTACCTTACCTCCCTTTCTGCTTCCCTCCTCCAGGGTTACTGTCCAACACCTCTGCCATTACTTTATTGGACAGCTGTGGGTTGTCTACCTATCTTTCTGTCAAAACACTACAGCTCCTTTTCATTGTCTTAGGTTTAGCTTGACGGCCTAGATTTTATAAATTAATCATTCAAGTTTAAAGATATTCAAAGGAAACTGATTGAGAAGTTTTTATGAAGTAGTCACTGTCTCTGTAACAATGATAATCACTGGGCAACAATTTTTTATTTTTTTAATGTTGTCTAGATTTCTACAACTGATTTAGGGTATTTTTGCATGGCTGAATCAGGAAATGGCATCCGTTACTCTCCATCAGGTCAGGTTTTTGTGCTAAGTTGAATTGAAAAAAATCAGATCTTGTGACAAAATTTATTGCAATTTTGTGGCATTATCAGCTGATTTTTGTCAACACATATCATCCTAAATATGTTTTTAAGAGAAAAAAATGTTTTTCCAACAACATATATTGATTACCTGATAGAAACATCGATTACTGTAAACTGAATGGTGGGCATTGATAAAGGTAAGTACACGTAAATTGCATGTTGCTTCACCATTTTTCAAACTTCAGGGCTTGAACTTCCATTTCTTCGAACTCCTGGAATGCTCAGCGGCAGGGAGGTCTCTCTTCAGAGTCCAACAGTAGTCAGCCATCATGACTGCGTCCCAGCGACCCTGATACCTGGTCTCTTTCATGTCCTGATGGAATCTCTCCCCCTGCTCGTCACTCATTGAACCCAGGTTCTCAGGAAACCGGTCCATATGGGAAAATAGGTAGTGCATCTTGACGCTCATGTTGCAGCCCAGGTTTCCGAAAGCAGTCAGCATGTTGTTGACAAGTTCTGCGTAGTTTCTGGCCTCATTGTTGCCAAGAAAGTTCTTCACTACCAAAACAAATGCCTTCCACGCTTCCAGTTCCACTTCGTTTATTGAGTTTTCGAACTCTGGATCTCTGATGAGCTGACGGATCTGAGGACCGTCAAAGATGCCAGCTTTCAACTTCTCCATGTTCAATCCTGGAAAAGCCTGGCACAAGTAAGTGAAGCAGTCCCCATCCTTGTCCAGAGCCTTGGTGAACTGCTTGATTAAGCCGAGCTTGATGTGCAGCGGTGGGAAGAGTATTCTGTCTCTGTCCACCAAAGGGTCGTGATGACGTTCCTTTCTTTGCAAGGCACCAATTCCTCCCGCACAGGCCAGTCCTTCTTCGTGTAATGCTGAGCACGGTCCCTACTATCCCACATGCACAGAAAACATGGGTACTTGGTGAAGCCAGACTGTTGTCCCAACAAAAAGTTCACCACCTTCAGGTCAACACAAATAAACCACTTATGCTGACCATAACCAATTTTCTCCAGCACATACTTCACCGCTTCATACTGCTCCTTAAGTGTAGTCGAGTGAGCCAGGGGTATAGAGGCAAACTGGTTGCTGTTGTGTAGCAGAACACATTTCAGTGATCGCTTGCTGCTGTCAATGAACAGTCTCCAATCTTTGGTTCGTACTGTGGCACTCCAAGCTTGAGCAGAAGCTGCACAATATCTGCACAGTACACCAAGTCCTTCTCTTCAGAGAAAAAACGGAGGTACTCTTGATGCCTGTTGCGGAAGAAGCTGATGCGAGCACTGTCAGAGAGGAGTTTTTTTTCCTTCAGTCTCCAAAAGTTCGGCAGAGTCCTTTGACAAGCTGAGGTCGCGAACTAGATCATTCAACTCCTTTTGGGAAAGTGGATGTGGAGCATCATCTTCAAGAACCACTTCTTCTTCTTCTTCTTCTTCATGTCCTTCAATACTGGAGGCATCTTCGTCACTAATGTCAAGAAGTTTTCCGAAGATAGGCACTGGAATTTCGTCACAATGAGCTACAGGACGACGTGCTGATTGAAGATCAGGATACTTGAGGCTGCCCCGGTTCTTTCTGTTGATCCCAGTCACATCAACAGCGCAGAAGTAGCATTCAGTGACATGGTTTGTCGGCTCCCTCCAAACCATGGGAATTCCAAAGTTCAGACTCCTCTTGCCATTGGTCCACCCATGTAGAGTCTCGGTGCATGCCTTGCACACCATGTGTGGCGCCCAAGCTTTATCCTGGTCACCAAGTTTAATACCAAAATAAGCATGGTAAGCATGCCTTATGAAACTTGTGACTGGCTTCCTATTAGGAGCAATGGTGTATTCTCCACATATGTAGCAGAACACGTCGGGCTTATTTCTGCACGATCTTCTGGCCGAAGCCATCTCATTCACCTGCAAAACAAAAATTTGTACAAATTAGTCATAAGTTGGCGCATGTAGGTATTGTACATTCTTCAGAGTTCGTTATTTCAAGAAATACAACTTTTTTGTATCATTATCACAAAATTACAACCAGCAGCTTCACGTTTAGTTGCCACTTCCACTGTACACAACCACCGCAGCCCACCGCGTTCCGTGTTTGGCGCCACCTGCACGACAACGCAAATATTCCGCAACACACATGAAGCGAAAACACCCGAACATGCGCTGGTGGAACTTCCTATACACTCCGTGGGGCGGCTGCCCCATTAAGTTAGTTTTGATCCACCAACTTTATGCTTTGCCGCACCAATTTTTTGAAGATTTCGAGGTTTTTATGACTTTTCGACATAATCACCCAGAACTATCGGAGCTGATACTTCTGTCATAAAATAATAATTTCCAATAAAAAAAATATTCGACATGGCATTTTACCCCCACCAACTTCTTCTAAAATGCTCCAAAAAAGCGTACATGTGAACAAAAACGTAAAAATACGACATGTGGCCACAGCCCAAAAACTTGACCTGATTGAGCAAAACCAATGTGAGTTTTGGATTCAGCGCATCGGATTCGTCCTAAATCAGCTGAAAAAACGCAGACAACACGAGAGAAGAGCCCTCGTAACATTTAGGTGCTGACCAATGAAATATTCGTCTCTCATCTTTCCCTATTTTTGTAGGCAATTTGAGTGGTCTTACTTTTCCTGAAACAGGTGTCCAGCAAGCATGAAGGTCCAGAGACTAGGGAGGGCAGGCGTCCAGAAAATGCTGGAAAGTAATGAAAACTGGAAGGTCGCTTCTCTAGACCTTACTTGTAGCTTGGCGGTAAACTTACCAATGCTGGGAATTTACTTAGACCCAGATGTGGTGGAGGAGAAGGTCATTGATTTAAATGACATCAGTTTTGCAGAAGAAGAAGCAACACCAATCGCGCAGGTAGGCTCCACCCCTCACGGTACTGTGGGCTTGCTGTGGACTGAAGTTAAGTATAGGAGGCGAGGGCTGGGAAGTCTCCTCGTCGAGGTGATGGGTCGACTCCAGATGTCTGTGGGATATTTTCCTCATGGAGTTGTGGTTTAGAATAATGATGCCTCTGCTCAGATGTTCGAGAAGCTACCTGGCTGGAGGAAAACCCACTGTGTCAACAGGATAATCCCTGCTCAGTGAAGGGTCCTTTCCTCAGTCATCATTTTCCCTAATTATCATTTCCTTAGTCATCATTTTCACACGAGAACAATGACTTGTTTTGATTTCACTCCTAATATTGTAATTTGAGGTTTTTGATGAATTATTTGATGGAACAGGCATTTAATATATTGAATACGCCATAAAAACGTAGTAATACTAAGAACACTATTGAATATAAAGGGGAAATAATACATTTCATCTTTATTGTTTGTGCTTTTTCATACATCCTGGAAATCTCTTTTTATCTTTTGATATTCAACTCTCAGAATTCCTCTAAGATTAGCTGTTTAACCAAATGCCCCTTTCCATCTTGGTTGCGACCACATAGCTTCATCTAACCTCTTCCTGCATTGTTCACTTCACTGGACAGAACCTTCGATGGGATTCACTGAAAATGAGAGAAGCATTTTTTTTCTCTTGGGAATATAAATCTGGACATCATAGTGGTTATACTAATATAATATATTATATATAATATAATAATATATATATATATTATATATATTATATATATTATATAATATATATATTATAACCACTTATAGTATAATATTAATAATATATCTATTATATATCTATATAGGGTGGTTATAAACTATTCTATATATATATATATATATATATATAATATATATATAATCTATATATATATATAATATATATATAATATATAATATAATATATACATATATCTATATTATAATATATAATATATATAGTAATATATATATATATATATATAATCTATATGTATATATATTATAATGTATATATTTCTGATATATATATATATATATAATTATAATATTATATATATATATATAATCTATAATTATCATATTATTATTATATATATAGTATAACCACGAAGATGTCCCAGATTTATATCTAATATCTAAAGAGGTGAAAGAGGGGAATGGCTAATAATATGTTTAAAGTGTTTTATATAATAATAAAGTCACATAGCTCTGCTTGCCTAGAGACAAGGGGTGGTACACTGCAAAGTTCACCGGGTGCGATAGAATGGTATTTGCTGAACAAGCAACTTGTCTCAGAGGTCGTTCCCCGTTTGCGAGGCATGTGCATTCGTTTTGTACGCGTATTACAGGCCTACTGGTTCAGGGTACTTGTGGAAGACGCATTCTTTGTGCAAAGGAGAGAACAAGCGGTTACCCTAAGTGTCAGGAGAGAACGCCCATCGAAAAGGTAAGACACGTTCTTTAAAAACTTAGAAAATCTGTTACCTTTTGGGAAAGAGAGAGAAGTGTGGAAATATTCTCTTTACGTAAATACTTTGAAAAGAGTGACGCGTGGTGTCTATATAACTATATCTTTATTACAGATGGTCCGATTCCATGGTTGATTAGGAATGGAATTCTCTAATTGACTAATACTAGACAGTGTGACTTGTTTGGGGTTTGAGAGTGTAACCTTAGTCCGGAAGGTAGAATGTTATCTTATTGGTTTTCTTTATGGGCAGATTTGGGTATTTGTGCCATTATGACTTGTTAATCATTTTGTTCTTTGTTATAACCAATTGCTTTGGGAAATAAATGATATTTTTTGTATATTTACGCAGTCTTAATAAGCCTCGTGACATCTTACAGACAGGGCACCGTTGGCAACAGGTAAGAGTTCCCAGTTTGTGTAGTTTAGGGAATAGAGGGGGGGGTAATAGTGGTGCCAGCGGTAAAAGGCTTTTATATATTTTTTTTCAAGCTGTAGGTACGCTCCGAAGGGACTGGTGACCAGTTAGAAATAGGGGGTTTCGGTTTTTATTTTGATAGGAGAAGGGGTTATTAATCATGTCACAGGCAACTCATGGGTCAGTTACTGCTGATTCGACAGAGAGAAGCTGTTCCTCAGACAGTCTTCCTCTCCCAAGCCAAGCCAGTTTGTTTCTTGAGATTACGGAATAAAGGTGTTTAAAAAGAGAGAAAAGGGGGTGGGGGGAGAAAAGTTTGGTTTTCGACATATTAAAGTGTTTCGCAGTTCGCGCATGTTTGCGGTGTATGTGAATTCGGTTTACGGTCATATGAAGACGTAAGTGTATTTTCGAGTTTTTTTTTTTTCTTTCTTATTTTTTTCCCTCTTTTTGTTTTGTGGATTTTCTTTAACTTTTTGTTCTTGTTCATGTTCCTTATGTTTGTGTGTGGCGAACTTGCCTGAGTGGGATTTTTTGCGGCAAGTCGTGCCAGGGAGAGAGAGAGAGTGAGAGAGGAGGCGAGTTAGCTCGGAAACACCTTACGTTCTTACTTTTCCTATCCCTTTCTTATTATTATTATTTTTTTTTATTGCCATTTTTCGTGGGGTTGATTTTGTGATTGGGACGGGGCACGCTTACCTTTTGTTATCTGTTGTTGGAAAATTTTTTTTCTCCTTGATTGGGTTTAGTGTATATAAGTACATTGATGTTATTGAGATCGGGGAACAGCCTTGGGAAACAAGATAAAATGGCAGATACCAAACCGACGACGCTACTACATCACGTGACGAACACTTTCTGCGGGGGAGGGGTCCAGCACCCGTTCAAAGGGATCGTGGATGGCGCTTTGTCACAACCTTTGCATATTTTCATAGAGGGAGTTAATAACTATTTAGCGGGAAAGAATATAGTAGACGATGTAGAGGCATTCAGAGAGGCGAAAGCTTTGCTAGATTTCAATAAGGGAGACCTCAGTCATAGGTCAAGGAGTTTCCAATTTACGAAATGTCGTACCTGGACAGACTTGCAAGCATTTTGAAAACCGCATATGGCTCAAAGGAACACGGAGATATGGTGAGAGACCTCGAGGTCTTTATAAACTACGGAAAGGCACTAATAGCCTTGTAGAACATAGTTCAAAGCTGTTTGATGCAGTGGCAGATTGGGTAGGAAAATTGAAAACATCTAAATGGGTTACAGGGGATAATCTCCCTCTAAATAATGTTCATAAACTGATCTATTTTTCCCTGCTCTTACACGAGGTACCCGATGCAATAGTGGATAGCTTTGATGAAAAAGGTTGAGCCTACCTCAGACGAAGAATTACTTTATACCCAAATAGATAAACACAGGTCTAAATGTCCCACCGTAGATAGCACAATTTTTAACGGGACAAGCCCGAGGGATAGAGTACAGAGAGACACGGAACTCTCTTCTCATCGTCTGTGTGCAAAAGTTGAGTATAACAAAAAGATCGTTCGATCAAAAGCAACAGCAGTTGCGTTGTTTCAACTGCAATAAACCAGGACATCCAAAGAAAGAAATTGTGTAGGGTTAAATATTGCGGAATGTGTAAAAGTACTGAGCATTATTGGCAGTCTTGTCCATCTCAGATACGAGAGATGCGAGGCCTGCACCGCAAGGTTCTGGTAATTATAATGTGAGAACTTCCCAGGCGGGTCAAACCAGAGGGCAAAGGGATCGGCGAAATTTTTGGAAGCCCGATCAACAAAAAGGGTACAGGTGATTGGTATATGCCATTGTGGTCTCGTGGGGGACGCCCCAGAGCCCAAGCCCATAGTCTATGGAACAGTAGGGGATGTGGATATCCCGGTTTTCATAGACACTGGGTGCATCAATAAATCTGAATGGACTATAATTTGTATCAATCCATGTTCTCCAATTACCCTTTGCAGCCCTCTACGGAGACGGTGTGTGATGTGCAAGCCCATAGATTAAACACCCTGGGTTGTGTACAAATAAGGTTTGCTCTCGGTGACAGAGTGTTAACAGAACCTTTTTTGGTAATAAAAGGAATTGCCTTAGGTAATAAAATCTTGTTGGGTCATCCTGCTTGTAGAAGACACAAGATTTCGATCCATGCGGGTGCTAATGGGATAACAATCGGGGAAATGAATTACCTCATACCATATGAGGACGTGAATAGAATGGGATGGACATGGAGGTTATTGAAAGAGGAGAGGTGCTCGGTGGTATTAATTGCGGTGATACGAGTGTTATGGGGAAAGGTAATGTTAAAACACACGTTGGTGATCTGGGAGATGATTACGGGAGTTCTATCAGAGTTCATAGTGGGTAACAATGATACTAACAATACTGGTGATGATACTAATATGGATGTTGTTTCTGATACTAACAATGCTGGGGATAATACTGAGGGTGGTAATTTGTATGGGGCGGTGGCAAGGGGAGATACTAACCACAAATATAGAGGTGTTTTATTTGAAGACATTATGTTACTACCAGGTTCAAAGGTTATGGTAAAAGTTAAATTGAAGGAAATGAGAAAACCCACAGATGTGTGTGTTATTGAAAACAGTGAAAAGCTCAGGGGAGTTGTTAGCACGGCATCGGTGAACAGTGTATCCAAGAATGGGGTTACGTGGGTGGAGAGCTATTAAACTGTAATGATACAGTTAGGAGATACCAGAAAAATACATATATAGTAGACTTCCATGATTGGAAATGCGATAGCGGTTCTGTGGCTATCGTAGAGGGGAAACCTGAGTTTTCGGAGGCAGAAATACAATCAAGGAAACAAACATTTAGTGAACATTTGGCTAATGCGGATTATAGCGAACACGTTGAAGTGATAAGCGGGCTCTTGGCGGAATTTGGGGATACGGTAGCCTTGCAAGGTGATAAATTGGGGTTGACTAATGTCTTAGAGCATAAGGTAAATTTGGAGAGCAACACAAAACCTATTTATATTCCTGCATATCGCATACCTTTCAAAATCAGAGACAGGTAGAGAAAGATTAATGGATGGGAAGAAGAAGGAATCATTAGACCCAGTGTGTCTCCCTAAAACTTTCCCTTGTTATGCGGTACTAAAGACGGTTCGGTCCGTGTATGCGTCGATTTTAGACGTTTAAATGAGAAAACGATCCCTGACCGCTACCCAGTTGCGTGCATACCAGATCTTTTTGTCGAAATTGGGGGACATAATATTTATAGTTCAATTGATTTGGCGCAAGGTTTCTTACAGGTCCCTCTCAGCGAGAGTAGCAAGGAATATACCGCCTTTTCAGTGCCCAAGGACACTATGAATTTACGCGAATGCCTTCGGTTTATCGGGCAGTCCGATGACTTTTACCAGGTTGGTGAACACAGTTTTGCACGGGTTATTGGGCAAAAATGTTTTTGTATATGGATGACATCCTGATCGCAACGGACACGATCGCGCAACACCTGGAAGTGCTTACAGAAGTACTTAGGAGGCTTAGATTAGCGGGGTTGAAAATCAAGTTAGCCAAGTGTTCGTTCTTGAAAAAGCAGATCACATATCTAGGTCACGTCATATCTAAGGAAGGGGTTAGAGTAAATGACGATAAAGTCAAGCAATAGCGAATTTTCGCATCCCCAGATCAAAGAAAGAGATTAAGTCATTCCTGGGTATCGCCGGTTTCTTCAGGAGGTTCGTAAAGGGTTTTCTAACATAGCAGCTCCCCTAACTGATGTGTTGCGGGAAGACGTTCAATTTCAATGGAAGGAATCCCAGGCGGAGAGTTTTCAAAAGCTTAAAGATGCGCTAATGAATCCCCCGGTTTGAAGTTTCCAGATTTTAAGGAACCTTTTACATTAGTGACTGATGCAAGCCAGGAAGGCATAGGTGCATGCCTTATGCAAAAGTTTGATGGGAAATTTCATCCTATAGCTTTTTATAGCAGGAAGTTCAGGACAAAAGGCAGTAACGAGAAGTCCATGGCCACCATAGATAAGGAAGCCTTTGCAATAGTGTCGAGCTTAGTTCATTTCAAAATGTTACTGAGGGGGTGGGGAATAAAGTAGAAGTCCTTACAGACCACAAACCGTTACTTGATCTTTTTAATAAACCCGATTTGTCTCCCAAAAGAGCTCGATGGTTTCTAACTATCAGAGATTTTGATGCAAAGCTCAAAATATATAGAGGGCAAATTTAATGTTGTGTCGCGGACGCTTTGAGCAGGAGTTTTCATGACGTGGAAGGTTTCCAAGTCGCGCAGGTCACTAACGAAGCCATACAATGGGATATACCCCTCATAGAGCTAAAGCAAAATGAAGACGAGGTCTTAGCAGATGCGAAAGCATTTCTGAGAGGGGAATTAGTCAAGAAACGTTATAGCTTGCCTTTTTCGGGTTTGGAGTTAGAAGGAAATCTGTTGGTTAGGAAAATTAAATATAAGTGAGAACCAGTGAAAGTAAAGGAGATACGACACAGATCGTAATTCCGAAAGTCCTAATTCCAGTGTTTTAGATATAGTTCATTGCAGGTTCGGTAGTCCTCACTTGGGAATAGAAAAACTTATGATGAGGTTCGGGCTAAATACATTTGGAAAAATATGGGTAAAGATGTGGAAAATTTCGTAAGGAATTGTGCGGTGTGGCAACGCATGTAAGCCTGCTAGACAACGTCATGCAAATTAGGATCGTATCCTATACCGAGTAAACCTTTTCAGAGAATACATATGGATGTCTTAGGGAATTTTTGTGAGTCTAGATACGCGAACAAGTACTTGCTAGTGATAATAGATGAACTTACAAGGATAGTAGAAATTTTCCCACTTAAGCATAAAACAGCCGAAGAAGTAGCAATAGCATTCTTCAATTGGTATCGTTTGCAGATACGGTTCACCCGAAGTTCTATTAACCGACAATGGGAGGGAGTTTGTGAACAAAACCTTGGAGTGTTTAGCTGAATTCATGGGAATACAGAAAGTAACAATTATTCCATACAGACCCGAGGCTAATGGGTTGTGCGAACGAGCGAACAGGAAAGTGCTCGAAGCGCTCAGAAAAACGGTAGGTGGTAATGATAGAAATTGGGACAGATATAATTAAACGTTGTTAGACATAGCATTAACACCATGGTTAGCGATTCAATTAAAATGTCCCCTTTTGAAGCTTTGTTTGGTTATCCAGCGCGAGGCACATTTGATTTGTTAACTACGCCTCACCAGGGGGAGGATACAGTTGAAGCGCTGATATCCACAGCGAGAGAGAGACACGCATGTCTTAGCCGTAATCTCGAGTCCACAACCAGAGATATGGTTCAAAAGAGTATTAGTAAATCATCTGATCCCAAGATCAATGTCGGTGATAAGGTATTTTTAAAACTTAACGTGAGAAATGAGTTAAATTACAAACTAGGCCCGAAGTTTGAAGGTCCTTTTAAAGTCATTGAAGAGAAAATTGGAAATAGGTTTGTAGTTTTAAATGAACGAACAGGTCAGTCGAAGCTAACACATACCTCGAAATTGAAAAGAATTGGTTGTGGCAATTAATATATGATCGCGCAATTGCATTCATTTTTCCTTTTTTTTTCTTGTTATCTGTTTTTGTAATTTGATGACAGAATGGTTTTGAAATTTTTTTTTTTCCTTCTCCTTTGTTTCCTTCGAATGTTTTTCTCTCTTATTGTATGTAAGTCTGCGGCGTTTTGGCGTAAGATTTCGGGGTTAATATTTTTCGGCAAATGTTTGCTTTAGCTGAGAAACGAGATGGTTTTTTTTAGCGTGGGGTCAGTAATTAAATAGAGGAATTATTTATGTCACCTGAGTGGTGTTATTATTAAGATGATGGTTTATGTATAATGAGATGGTTCTGGGGGGTGTGCTTACGAAGATCAGTACTAAACATTTTTTTTGAGAATCATGAGTTTCTAGCGTCGCGAGTCTGATTATGCTGCAATGCTCAGCACCTGACGTGTTCATAGGTGGGTTTCTTTTTTGCTGAAGTTGCTGTAAGGAGTCCGGTTGCGAACCTTCCCTTTGGAATTGATGACTCGGGGATTTGCACGGTTTTCGGAGATGCCGATTATGACATTTCACGAGAACGTGTCATATAAGGGGATTTTTTTTTTCTTGTCGATAGGGTTGCTGCGCTAGCAGATTCTGTAACGGTACACATTCCTTTTTGGGAAAAGATGTTGAATTATATATGTTTTTTTTCTTTCTTAACGTCGTCCGAGATGATTAAACAACTGATGGTTTTCTTTTTCTTTTCTCTTATGTGCGCTGTGTAATGGGGAGGGGAAAGTTCACTTACTATTGTTGTATTATCTTATTTTTATTTATTTATTTTTTCTCTTCTTTTTCTTTTCTTACGAGAGATGTTGCAATGAGGGTTAAGCTCTAATAGCATTTATCTATTAGATAGAAGATATAATTTGTCAGGGTATGTGGGTTGGATAGAAGGGGTGTTCGTCATTATTATTTTATGGAGGCTAGTTATATAAACCATAAAGGGGTTTTACTGTTAGACTTTATGAGTTCTCTTTTGATAGTGTGTTTGTCAGATATGGGATTATTTGTGAGAATTCAGTAGGTAAAGATTTTTTGGTTTAGCGAGGAATTTTTCTTTTTCTAATATTTGATTAGTAGATTGAATATATTAATTAGTGACGAATTTGTGGGGTAAAACAAGACTTTAGTTATTTTATGACCATGTAGACCTTTTAAATACGGACACACAATGACTTTGGAGAATTCCCAACTCTACGTGAGGATGCCAAGGAGACGACTTCGTTCTACAGTACCAGAGATTGAGTCAAGTCTACACACGAAGGGCATTTTTGTGGACTGCCTTGGCAAAGGATGAGATGTCTTCGATATAATTTCTGGGATAAACCAGGAGTCTACAGTCTTCGATGAGGCGGGTGCGAGTAGCACTTGCATAGAATAACGGGGTGGTGACCACGTTTACTTCAGTAGAAAACGTCGAATCTACAGTTTAGCGACGGGAGGGTGTTGGATACACTCACGAGGGTCGCAGGCGCTGAATAATGGCGCGTGCTGAGTTGTTTCGAGTTAGGTTACGTACTCGACCTGCGTCTACAACAATTCGCTCATTCTACAGGGATCCCAGCTGTTTGACAGTTCCTGCAGGATTCTTACAGACTTCTTCATGGTACTTAGTCGGCGTGTCTACAACTCGTCGATAAAGGTGTTTCACCGACACCTTCACGGAAGCCATAAGGCGGTTCGAATCCCGCCTACAGTGGAGTCCATTACTGTCCCGCCACTCGAAGATAGTGGTGAAGATGAACCTTTTTTTTTTTTTTTTTCGATGACCGCTATACTATACCAATAGTAATGATCATGTTAGCCGCTATACTGATCGCCATTTGTGTACTTGGAGTCCTTAAACTTTTATGCATTCGACGAAGCACAAGTGCTCCGGCAACGGAGGTGGCTCTAAGTCATGTGGTACAGTGATACATTGGGCATTAGTTGCCGATATGGTGTGAGACGGGAGTGCATTATTTTTTTTTTTTTGAGCCAGCCTCTGGTTTTATATATATTGTAAGACGCTTGTGTGTCTAGAGCTAGGCGGGTGCTAGCATTAGGGTAGCCGAGCTCCTCTAAAGAGGTGAAAGAGGGGGAATGGCTAATAATATGTTTAAAGTGTTTTATATAATAATAAAGTCACATAGCTCTGCTTGCCTAGAGACAAGGGGTGGTACACTGCAAAGTTCACCGGAGAGAGAATGGTATTTGCTGAACAAGCAACTTGTCTCAGAGGTCGTTCCCCGTTTGCGAGGCATGTGCATTCGTTTTGTACGCGTATTACAGGCCTACTGGTTCAGGGTACTTGTGGAAGACGCATTCTTTGTGCAAAGGAGAGAACAATAGCGGTTACCCTCAAGTGTCATGTAGAGAACGCCCATCGAAAAGGTAAGACACGTTCTTTAAAAACTTAGAAAATCTGTTACCTTTTGGGAAAGAGAGAGAAGTGTGGAAATATTCTCTTTACGTAAATACTTTGAAAAGAGTGACGTGTGGTGTCTATATAACTATTATCTTTATTACAGATGGGTCCGATTCCATGGTTGATTAGGAATGGAATTCTCTAATTGACTAATATTAGACAGTGTGACTTTTTGGGGTTTGAGAGTGTAACCTTAGTCCGGAAGGTAGAATGTTATCTTATTGGTTTTCTTTATGGGCAGATTTGGGTATTTGTGCCATTATGACTTGTTAATCATTTTGTTCTTTGTTATAACCAATTGCTTTGGGAAATAAATGATATTTTTTGTATATTTACGCAGTCTTAATAAGCCTCGTGACATCTTACAGACAGGGCACCGTTGGCAACAGGTAAGAGTTCCCAGTTTGTGTAGTTTAGGGAATAGAGGGGGGGGTAATATATAGAGATATATATATATATATATATATATATATATATATATATATATATATATATATATTATAGGTATAACCACTAAGATGTCCAGATTTTATATTCCCAAGAGAAAAAAAATGCTTCTCTCATTTTCCGTGAATCCCATCGAAGGTTCTGTCCAGTGAAGTGAACAATGCACGAAGAGGTTAGATGAAGCTATGTGGTCGCAACCAAGATGGAAAGGGGCACTTGGTTAAATAGCTAATCTTAGAGGAATTCTGAGAGTTGAATATCAAAAGATAAAAAGAGATTTCCAGGATGTATGAAAAACACAAACAATAAAGATGAAATTTATTATTTCCCCTAAGTAAGATTTCTATATTACTTTTAGTACAATTGTGTCTTTTATGCATGCACACATAAACATATATATATATATATATATATATATATATATATATATATATTCTATAATATATATATATTTTATGTGTGTGTATGCGTGTCTTTTTGACCCCCCAAAACACCCAATGGTATGGCCTTACTATTTGGGCCTTTTTTGGCCCGCTGCTCCAAGGCCGGATTGCAGTCAAATGTCCAACTATGGCCATTTTCCATTTATAGTGAGAGATTGCTCTCTAATAGACAGAATTCTTCAAAATTTGAAGGAAAAGTGTATTTGAGCCCCCAAAACACCCGAGCCTTACTATTCGGGCGATAGGAGAATAGAGAGGCCTCAGGAATTTGAAAAATTTGCTATATAGATATCATTGAGATTTCAATGTGTTTACTTTCTTTGTTTACAATTATGTACCCTAAGGTACAATGTACGCACACACACACACACACACACTCACATAAATATTTCATTGTACTAAAGTAATATAGAAATCTTACTTTCGTATGCAGATGCAGTCTCTTTGATTTCCATAACTTAGATTTATCTGTGAAAAGACTTCCACTAAATTCCATAGCAAAGGAATAAACTCAGGATTTCCATCACCATAAATACTTGATAGAATCGACCTGAATCTTTCCCCTTGTTAGAGTTATTTCATCTCTGTTGCTTCCTACTTTTCGTCTTTTTCTTTTCCTCCAGAGGAAAGATCATTTTCCACATAAAGTTAAATTTGTACGAGAATCCTTGTGGAAGTGTGTGTCTGAGAGAGAGAGAGAGAGGAGAGAGGAGAAAGAATCGAGAGAGAGAGTCTGGCGTGTTCAAAAGACTCAGGTTGAAAAACCTAAATCACGTCACACACACAAGCTAAACAACGTTAAGAATAAAACCGGATTCATGATACGAAAAACTCGAGGCAATTTGCGTCAAGCTTTGGGATACTTTTTCCTCAACCATTTCGTTTCTCCGAGTTAAAGTTAAAGTTAATTAGTAAACCAGCATAAGACATACCTCTCTCTCTCTCTTCTCTCTCTCGCTCTCTCTCCCCCCCTCTCTCTTTTCCTGGACATCATGTGTGTGTAACATATGCTCTTTATTACATATCAGAAAAAATCTAGTTCTATCTGTTTTCAAGGCACATTAAATGAAGAGGAAAAGCAAACGTGAAGAGATCGAGATGTTTGGGTTTTCAATTATTTAGACCAATTCCCTCAGTCGACTCAAGTAAACGCTCTACGCCACGAGAGCATTTGAATCGAATGGAAAGAGAGAGAGAGAGAGAGAGAGAGAGAGAGAGAATTTATATCAGTTCCCAGTTGTGGTTCTTGGAGAATGAATATTCAAATTTATGAAAATTTCATACAGGAAATACAGATGCAGAGGAATGGAATAGATTTATTAATAGGGTAAGAAAATAAAAAAAGGAAGGATATTATATAGAATGTATCAATGTGGTTTTAGCATTATTAATGAAGAGTAATAATAAACAAGTAAAAACTGCGTCGAAGGTTATTCAGCGCAATCCAGTTTGCTGTACAGCGGATAATGCTGTATTAGGTCCATGAAACTTTTAGCCACGGCTCGGTGACGGCCTGTGCTATAGTGTTGCCAAACGCACAAACATGGTTAACTTTAACCTTCACTAGAATAATTAATTGGAGGGTGGATGATCAACATACCAATTTGCAGCCCTCTAGCCTCAGCGGTTTTTGAGCTCGGACAAAGCCGTCATCCTCATAGTTTTCTTTTACAGACAACTAAAAGTGAGATATTTATAAGTGAAGCATATGCAAAATAATAATATTTAAGCAAAGAAACTGAAATATAAGCTGAACAGATTAGGAAGACATTACGATCAAGCTTTAAAAATGTACAAAACAATTAGCTTTAGGAAATTCGACATTAAGGTACGATTGCCCCTATCCTTGGATGAACCCCTCACAATGGAATCACGCTAAATGGGAATAGAAAATAATTTCTCTGTAAACTTAAATTCGTTCATATAGTTTGGTGCCATTCAGAATTCACTTTTGTGTTACGTGCACGTCGTATGTTTATTAGAAGGGGGATTTGTATTTGAGTGCTCTCTCTCTCTCTCTCTCTCTCTCTCTCTCTCTCTCTCTCTCTCTCTCTTAACACATTCATGAGAGACTACAGGTTAAAGATACACATACACACATACAAATGAAGACACACACACACACAGGTACACACAGAAAGGACAAAGCACATTTCAATCACTTTAAAGGAGACCTTTATAAAACAAAGGAAAGGAATTCCTTCTTTGACATATCGACCATCAGAACATATCAGGCACCTGTGAAATCCCACTAAAATTTCTTCCCCATCGTGAAGGACCAAACTCAGTGCCACAAAGTAAAGTTATCTAGAAAAATAAATAAATAATAAAGCTAATCAACAAATAAATATTAGAAGAAGGCTGCATTGGTGGAATATGAAAAGAGACAAAGTAAATCAAGAAGGAGAAAATGATGAAAGGAACTATACCAATAGAAAAAGGACAACTATAATAATAATGGAAGGCATACAAAAAAATGACAAAGAGTGACAAAAGAAAGGTGGTTATGGAAGTGAAGGAATAGGTTAGTTTACAGTTTAGTCTGCCAAGCCGCACAACACCCTTTTTGCCCGGCCCATAATCACTCCTCCACCGTAAGTAGTTCACGGAGCCGGCCCGGCCCGAACATGCTGCGACCTGTAAGCCTTTCAAAACTTTCGCCTCAACAAACGGCCGCCATCTTGTTTGTATCCATCCGCCGATTACCTAGCAGACAAAACTGGTGGCCAACTAAACTGTAGGAGCTCCGTTATTTATTATCAGCATTTATAAGAATCCCACCAATTCTTGATTTTATGCTAGGCCTCTTTTATTCATTTCTACCACCTATACCGAGACAAAACCCTTGGCCAGGCCGCGCAACACCTACTGCACGACCCTTAATCCCTCTGCCAAGGTAAGTAGTTCCCTGACTCGATCCTGCCCGACCATGATTCGACCCCAGTATGTTCCTTTGTGCCAGCAAAGTCCGCTTCCACGTTGTATCCCGTGCACATGCAATTTGCCGCCGCCATTCGATTCTTTGCCAGGATGAACGATCCCAGCCAGAAAGAAAAGAAGAATCGTGTTCCCGAAGACTCGGATGATTCCGATTTCCAACCCTAAGCTTGACTTTATTTCTGAGGGGACTCGGGCCGAGCATGGATCTGACACCTCCCAATATTAAGGTAAGTTAATCGATGAATCTGTAAGATATGTTCATTTGTTAAGGTTGAAACCAAATAGGTAATATATAGCAGGTCAGTGTTTTTATTACTCTGACATAACTTTAAGCCATGTATTCTAGCAAATATTAAGTGTTTACATATCTGTAAGAAGTTACCGGTGCCAGTCATGTCCGAACGTACAAGTAACGGGGCATGTTAGTGAAATGATCGCTAAAATGGTAGCATTACAATGCTCACTTACAGAACTCGTCATAGGTTAGGGTGGTTCGTTTGGTTAGGTCGTAATTACTGTTTCCATACCGTACTAGGGGGTCCAGGGGGGCAAAGACCCCTGGCCAGGTTATGGCATGCGACCTAAGTGTGGTTAGGCTGGTTCCTTTGGTTAGGTCGCAATCACTGTTTCCATATACTGGGGGGCTTCGCCCCCGGCCAGGTAATGGCACGCACCCTAAGTATGGTTAGGTTGGTTCCTTTGGTTAGGTCGAAATCACTGTTATGATATCATACAGGGGGGTCCAGGGGGTCGAAGCCCCCCAGCCAGGTAAGGGCACGTGCCCTAAGTCTGGTTAGGTTGGTTCGTTTGGTTAGGATCAGTTCAGTTGGCCAGGTAGCGCATCTCATGCTAACAGCGCATATGTTATATGTTCGGTCTACGAATGTTGAGTAGGGGGACAGTTTAGTTACTCAGAAAACGCATCTCGTGAACAGAACGTCCACTTTAGTGACCTAGTCTGCATATGTTCCGGCTACGAATGTAGAGTAGGAGGACAGTTTAGTTACCTAGGCCACCCATCTCATGAACCAATGAACTAGCAGAGGATAACCTTGGTCAACTAAACTGAGTAGGGGGGACAGTTTAATTAGCCTGACCGAATGCGGAACGAATGTAGAGTAGGGGGTCATCCACACAGCCATTTTGTGATTTTACTAGTGTTTCTTGTCGTCGTCTGTGTATTTCCCCACCCAAAAACCCCGGTTTTAAGGAACTTTTACCCATTCTCCTGTCTCCCTCCCCCCAACCAAAAACCCTGGTTCCCAACAAGGTCCCTCAGTACCGTTTTTATAGGTTTTTGGGTTTTATATTACTACACATCTTTTCGAAACTAGCGCCAAAACAAACGGCCGCCATCTTGTTTGTATTCGTCCGCCGATTACCTAGCAGACGAAACCAGTGGCCAACTAAACTGTAGGCGCTCCAAAGTATGTTTTGATAAAGATGAAGTAGAAATATATGAGTATACGAAGGGAACAGAAGGCAAACATGTCCTAGAAAAAGATAATAGGAAGGGTTTATGGAAATAAAAGTATGAAAAAATTTATATGATTGCAATATGATATGGTACCCACACTATCAAAAGGATATTGCACGAATAGAGAGTGTACAAAGGTACTTAACAGATAGAATAGAAGAAGTTAAGGATCTAGACTACTGGGAGAGACTACAATCCTTAAAATTATATAGTCTACAAAGGAGAAGAGAACGCTACATGATAATTTAGGCATGGAAGCAGATAGAAAGAATAGCCGAAAACATCATGAAGCTAAAAATATCAGAAAGAGCAAGCAGAGGCAGATTAATAGTGCCCAAAACCATACCATGAAAAATAAGGAAAGCACACAGGACATTAATCCGCTACGCATCAGCATCGATAATGCAGCATCTATTCAATGCGTTGCCAGCTCATCTGAGGAATATATCAGGAGTGAGCATAGATGTGTTTAAGAATAAGCTCAACAAATATCTAAGCTGCATCCCAGACCATCCAAGATTGGAAGATGCAAAATATACCGGAAGATGTACTAGCAACTCTCTGGTAGACATTAGAGGTGCCTCACACTGAGGGACCTGGGGCAACCCGAACAAGATGTAAGTCTGTAAGGTAAAGGTCTGTATTCATGCATTCAAGGGTAAAAATACATAAATACTTTAAACGGAAGTTAAATTATAAATATGGATCAACTCTCGTTTAACTGTCCAGATAAAACAAAAAAATACCTAATCCCCCTTCCCCCCTCTCTCTCTGCATTTTTATTTTTGTGGGTGCACGCAGTTGTGATTACAGCTGCATGCATTCCTGCATGCCTCAAATATAGACCAAATGAAAAATATGAAAATAATTTAACTTTCTATTTTACTCTCCTAAATGAATCTCTCCCAGCGCGCTCTCTCTCTCTCTCTCTGGCATGTTGATAGTCTGTGCTAATCCGGATATAAAGCAATCAAACGTCCATGGTCAACACCCTCCCACCGAACACCATTTAATATTTTCCCGTTATGTTCTGCCTATAGTTGCTATATTTATTGGAATATTTTTGCCTCAAGTATTTTTTATTTAAGAGGAGAATAGTATTAGGGTAGTAATGCAGTACATCTTCGCTTTAAATGAGTGAATTGTCTTACAGTACTGATTACATTGAACACATCAGTTTGATCATAAGATGAATTAAATTCTTAATTAAAATCAGGCATATAAAATCAAAATCAGGCATATAAAATTATCAGTCAACCACCTGTCGTAAGAGATAAAAAAAATTAGGAATACAAATGAAGAAATTCCGAAAAATACAAAAAGATGTTAATTATAATTTGCTTTCTTGGTTAAGGAGGAATTATAAGCATAGAAAAGTCAAATTTTAAAGATTTCTTTTTAGATGGAGCCTTTCATCATCCCATTCAGGTGGCGAAATCCTTCGTCTGAGATTCCTTACGAGAGAAAAGGAGTTGATGAGTCGTCACTGGTAACGAAAGAAAGGAAGCCACAGAAGAGCCTCAGGTAATTGAAAAGAACATAGAGATGAAAGGCGCTTCATTTTATTATGATTTCGATTGACCTACAAGTGAGACAACAAGATGTGAAGATAACTACAAAACGTTTTTCGTAAAAAAAAAAATAATAGATAAAAAAAACAAATAAATGAAATAAAATTGTTATCTATAAGTTAGTCATTTAGGTATAGTTCTACTTCCTTCTTAGGTGTGATTTCCCATTTCACAGACACAAATCTCACAAATCTATAGGTATATATGACGCTCCAGTGATAAACATTATAAACCTACAGCCAACTGTGATATCATAGGTATAAAGTTTAAAAAATTCTCAATCAGCCATTGCATGATATTTAATAACAATGAATAATTCGTTATTCAGACCGTTTAGCATAAAGGATTCTAAACCCTCATATGATCCGTTTGTTTTACCAGATAAAGAGATCTGCCATTAACACAAAAACGTCCAAAATCTTCTGTCTTCATTAATGATAACATTCACGTCGCTAATTTAATAGAAATTCCTCACTCATCAGACTCAAAATAGCATAGATACACATTTATTATAAACCTTAAATAAAATGCTGAGTTAAATCTAAAATACCATACGAACATTATTTTATAAAGACAAATCCTCGATTAGAAGAGAGAGAAAGTTATCCAACAACTTGAGATTATGACCAAATAATGTCCACGAAAATAAACATCGCTATTCTAGTGCTTCCTTCTGACAGTGAAATGCTTTATATACTTTTAGGGAGACGAAACTGAAAGTATGCACGGCGCAAGCGATTTAAATCTCTTTTGGAGAAGAAAGAACTTTTATAGGCATTGTAGTGTATCGCATGAATCTCTTAATGGTTTGGGCCTCAGTAGTCCTGCGGTCGAGGTATTTGAATGTTTTCTTTTTATTAAGGGGAATTCGGGATGTTTTGTTGTTCTGTCGGTCTGTCTATCTGTCTATCCTCGGTGAACGTAAAAATGCGAAAATGAAATTTATTATTTTTTTATATTAGGTCACGAAAACTTCAACTTAAGCCGCATTTATAAATTTCTTATGAGTTAGCAAAAGTTGACTTAAGAAACATCTCTTAGTTAAGGAATAGTGCTTAGTATTAAAGGTTTTGAGAGAGGCATAAATTTCTTTCTTAAACATTGGGCCAACCATTAAATAATATCCAAACAAGTACGAACATGAACATTGAACAGAAGATGGTCTTTTATTCAACGTGAAATGATTTAACTTTCTCTTTTTGAAACCTTTTAACTCATGGAAAACGATTTTACTCAACTTCTCCTCCTTCCTACTGTTCATGCTCTTCTGTCTCCCGTTCCGTTATTATTATCATATTATTATTATAATCCGTAATAATCATTGACATTTCCGGACCCACTAAAACAAACCTATAAAAACCTGTTTGTGTAAACAAATAAATAAATAAATATATATATATATATGTATATATATATATATATATATATATATATATATATATATATATAATATATATATATATATATATATATAAATATGTGTGTGTGTGTGTGCGTGTGTGTGTGTGTGTGTTTGTGTGTGTAAATGTTATAACCTTAATGTCCTCTTCACTTCTCGATTTCTTTACACTTTCGGATTTGCTTGTTAAAAAATTAATATGGATAAGTTTTATTTCAAAACTTACCTAAAACATAGCCGATTTAAAAAGTACTCTCTCTCTCTCTCTCTCTCTCTCTCTTCTCTCTCTTTTCTCTCTCTCTCCCTCTCGTCTCTCTCTCTCTCTCTCTCTCTCTCATGACACCTTCAATCTGAAGATTTCGTTAAAGTCGGAGTCTCGTACGCCATTATCAGCTGACATTCTCTTGTTACTATATACTATTATTGTCGTCATTTCCAATCTAAACTAATGCTCTGCTGCGTATTATTTACATATAGGACTCAACATTCAATAATAATTAAATTCTACAGTACTTTGGGGTTTTCGCGTAAAGACTGCGACATTATCTTAAGAAAGAAAAAAAATTAAATCTCAACTCATAATGGAAGATGACAGCCCCTGGAACAGCCTGTGTCATGCCAGGCCCTCTGCAGATTCCGAACTTCCTGCCAATCAGACAAATGTATATGTTACGTAAGTCACCTGCACCGTTCTGTCGTGCCGAGGTCATGTTTTTTGTAATAAAGAATACCTTTGAAGCTCTTATTCTTTTAAACATTCATATATATTCTTTGATGGCTCGGTCAAAAGGCTGCGTATTAGCAGGGAATGTCAGTTCCTTGTAATTATTTTGTTAAAGTTAAAAGGTGCCATCTAATTTTTTTGTTGGCAAGTTTTCAAGTTACTGCTCTTTGAGAAGACTTTGATCATGTGGCCATATCAAAGCACTGACTTTTAAGACTCACTATATATATATATATATATATATATATATATATATATATATATATATATATATATATATATATATATATATATATATGTGTGTGTGTGTGTGTGTGTGTGTGTGTATAACTGAGTCACGAAAAGTTTGGAACGTGATAAATGCATGAATAAAGGTATAAGCCCACGAAGGAAAGATAAACCGTGGGGTAGCTTCAAGATCTTTCGACTCAACGTCCTTTACTTACCAAACCTTCCCAAACAAGCATGTGCACATGTTTATGCTTGTTTGGGAAGGTTACTAATTCTCCACGTGGTGGTGGATTCTAAGTAATAATCTCCTTATAATCCCAATCTGTCACTTATACGACCCTTCCTTGTCCTCTCGTTTCTCATGTATATCAGTCGGTCTGGTAAGTAAAGGACGTGAATCGAAAGATCTTGTAGCAACTCCAGTGTTTCACTTTCCTTCGTGGCTTATACCTTTATATATTATATATATATATATATATATATATATATATATATATATATATATATATATATATATATACGTGTGTGTCTTTTTTTCCTTTCCTTGCTCAACCTCCCATTAATTTCAAATAAAAGGACATGGCCCTTCATGAGTCACGCTACATTAAACGTTGTAATACCTCGTTAAATCCGCTAATTCACATCTATTTCAGAATTATTCCATTTTCTTAATATATTGTTCAGACGATGGAAGGGATTTTGGTATGATATATTGTAAGATGAATATTTGCACAGAATTTTTCTAAGAAAAATTCATGTTGGTCAGAATGAGATATAGAATCTGCCACATGTTTGGGAAGTGTAAGATTAGCTACTATATTATTTAAGCAGTTTAGAAAACATTAATATTACTAAAACTATTTGTTATTGAAATGTCATTCTATAATTTTATAATTCAAACGAACATAAGTGACATAAAGGAATCCAAATAGCTTTTAAAGAAGCACGGAACTATGTCGATTAATGCATTTCAGATTCGAATGGAATGGATTGGAATACAGAATGTAAGCAAAGGCCAAGAGATGGGACTTATGATGACGCCATTCGGCCCTGAAAGGGAAACTGAGAGTAATAAAGGGGGTAACAACAGGAGAGCCTCGCAGCTGCACTCTAAAAGAATTGTTACGAGAGGGTTGAGGAAAGTAAGATGGAAGAAACATGACATGAACGGAGGTACAGTCAAAGGAACAAACGGGGTCGCAGCTATGAGCCGAAGGGACGCCTCATGGAACCTTGAGTAATCCTAATGCCCACAGTGCACCGCGTGAGATGAGCTGATGGCACTGCCCTCTCTATGGGGTTCAGATTTCGAGGAAAACGAGAGGTATCCATCACCTCGTCCTTTGCTGCTTTGAAATCTACAGAAATGGAAAATATAATAAGATGTTTTTGTGACAGTTTCCAGCGCTTATAAATTTGGTTCCTGCCTCGTCGGGCAATAAACTACAAACGTTTCTGGATATAAAAAAATCGACCATAATTTCACAAAGTTTAGTGTTCAACCTCTCTCTTACGATTGTTGAGAGAGATGAGAGAGAGAGAGAGAGAGAGAGAGAGAGAGAGAGAGAGGTGATAAGTCAGTTAAATTTTCTTTTTATTTCATAGGAGAATGAGTTAAATTGACGTCATTCGCGGTGTGGTTGGTCTTCCCCTTCGGAGTCTGTTGAAGAAAGAACCCTTTTCTGGAAATATGCAAATCTTCTGATATATCTGATGTTCGTGTTTACTCGTTCTTTCTGAACTTACAATTAGCTGAAGCCACTGGGAAAGTTCAGAATGAAACAACTAAGTGCCGACTACTTTCATGTATTTTCAACACATCGGGGTACAAACTCTTAGTGCCCCGACGATGTGGATGTGTTAAAAATTCAAGAAGGTACTCGGTACTCTGTCGTTTCATCTAGAACTTTCCCTGTGGCTTCGGTAAAAAACAAAATCACGTGCTTACTTGAGCGATTTCTTAATGTTATAACCTATATACCAGCAATATTTATATATAGAGGCACCACTCACATACCATGAACTATATTGCTTTATAAATACTTTTGAAACAGTGTAAATAACAATTGAATATCTTTCAAATAAAAGATGAACTCTAAATTGAAAGCATCAAATACATTTTAGAGCATAATTACCTTTTAAAACAAGAAATATCTTTGAAATAGAAAAACAAAAACAATTAATTACCTTTTGAACAAAGAGCATAAATATAAAACAAAAGCTTTAGCTTAAAGCTTAAATCTATATGATAAATTACCCCTTAGAAAATAAAAGCTGCACGCAAATAAAGACCGTATTATAAGTATGAAATAAAATCCTAACAAGTAAATATTCGAACAAAGAGTAAAAACATAAGACAAAAGCTTCACAACAACTAGAGCATAAATACCATTTAACACAAAACATGCACACAACACCGACCACCAAAAACTCTTAGACGAACGGACCACCAACATCTCCAAAAGTCACATCCAGGTAAACTGGAACACCAAAGAGGCCTGTCTCGGGGACTTTGCACCTCAGAGTCAACGTTGACACTGACTGCCATTTATCACCACTACATCCTGGGAAATCGCCCGCCCGAATTGGGCAGATAGGGACCAAGGAGAGCGGGCGGGCCCTGTTTACGTTATACTCCTTATCAGGTGGCCAAAGCGAGGTCCTCAACGGATGGGCCCGATACGTTCAGAATGACCGTCGGCTGATGTGGGTTGACAGCGTAAGAGGGCAGGCGTTTCGTGTCTTCATGTTATTTCCTAGTTTGAACTTATCGCATTAAAAATTACCGTGTGGTATTGCAAATAGAAAACTAAAGATGTCTTTTTGATAAGAAATGTTCTCAATCCATAGTTAGCCGATATAAGATTATTTATTTTAAAACTTTGGTAAACTTACTTTGTGAAATTATAAACAGAAAACGGGAGATTTCGGTTTGATAAGCAATCTCTCGTTACAGTATTACCAGAAATAAGATTTGTATTTTTTTTTTTTTTTATAAAAACTTTTTCCCACAGCCAAATGCCCAACAGCACATTAAGCGATACAGCTGTTTTAGCGTCCTAGGTGGGCAATCTGCCAGCGTATGACAGAGCTCATTCAAATGCTATATTGAAATTCATTAATGAAATGGCCACGCATGAAAATACGGGCTGCAGTTCCGTCCGCCCCAAAAACGCCCTGGATATGAAACACCTACGCCCAAATAGAAATGTGAAATCCGGAAACATTAGTTGAAGGGATTTTCCGGGAAGCAGGGTTGTGATATAGGTGAGCAAAATATATTATTATTATTATTATTATTATTATTATTATTATTATTATTATTATTATTATTAAGAAGAAGAAGAAGATGAACCCTATTCATATGGAACAAGCCCATCACAGGGGCCATCGACTAGAAATTCAAGCCTCCAAACAATATGATGTTCATTTGAAGGAAGTAATAGAAGGCAATAGGAAATACAGAAAGAAGAGATTATTTATTAGAAAAAAAGGACAATTTACTCAATCAATAAATACATTTACGCAAATGTAAATAATTTAATAAAATAGGAGAGCGGTTTTAGGGTAGTAATGAGTCCCGCACTGCAACGTAAACTCGATTGTCAATAATATTTTCGTTATCACTTAAAGTATGTCAAAGAAACACCAAATATTAACCTAAGCCCCAAACATTATATTTTCTATTAAAAGTTGATAAGATCTTGAGCTAATAATTAAGGTTTATGATGTTGTTGAAGCCCATATGATAGACATCATTAGCAACGTTAATTAGCGTTTTTTTCCGGAACGAAATGGATTACTGTGATTTCATTTACCAGCTTATGCAAATAGGTCTAAATTACTGGCTTATTAATATATAGTAGGGGTTTGGGCTATCAAGTTCCAGTTTTATAAATTAAAAACATTTGCTAAATGAAAGATAATTTATTGAATGCTCTTTCTCATCGTTCTATGATTTTTTTTATCTGTGAATAAAAATATCCTTCGTATTTGTTTCATACCAACGTATTTAGAACCTGAAACACACTTTAGTCGTACACTTCGTGGGTCAAAATAGTGTTTTATTGCTCTTTGGTAAAAATTAGACTCATTTTGAATCCTTATAAGTAATTTGTTTTAAGCAGTCACCTGTCATGGTAGGACTTTCAGATTATTACAAATAACTTTCAAAGTCGTTATTCTGTATGAAATCAAGATATTAGAATAGTAGAGGAAAGACCCCATATAGACTCCACTTTTCTAGCCCCGCCCCCCGCCCCCACCCCCCCAGGGGCGTGGCTACCCCCCTCCCACCCCCTCCTGATTGGCTCATGTACGTACGTGAGGCCTAAAAGGGGTGGCGGGGCAACCCCCAAAACCCCCAAAAGGGGCGTGGCCAACCCCGACCCCATATAGACCTCCCACTTGTTCTGGGGGGTGTGGCCACCCTGACCCCATATAGACTACCAACTATTCTGGGGGGCGTGGCAACCCCTGACCCCAAACCCAAATTGCACTCCATTTGTATTATAAGCTCATGTACGTACATGAGCCTCACTAATGACTCCATATGTATGATAAGTTCATGTACGTACATGAGCTCATAATTGACTCCATTTGTCTTACAAGTTATGCACGTACAGAAGCTCATATTAGTGGCCTCCCCTACCCCAAATCGACTCCACTTTTATACCCCTGTGACGTCACAAAAATAAACTATTTAGGGGGGAATTAAAAAAACCATCCTTTCAACCCTCCACTATTCTGGGGGGCGTGGCCTGACCCCACCAAATGGAATCCTTTGGTCTTAAACAAGCTCATGTACGTACATGAACTTCTAGGGGGGCCCCGTGCCTCCCCTAACCCCCAAATCGACTCCATTTTCTACCCCTGTGACGTTCACATAACTTAATAAGGGAATAAAACCATCCTTTCAACCTCCACTATTTCTGGGGGGCGTGGCCACCCCTGACCCCAACATAATTGACTCCATTTGTCTAACAAGCTCATGTACGTACATGAGCTCATATTAGGGGGGCGTGGCCTCCCCTAACCCCAAATCGACTCCACCTTTCCTACCCCCTGTGACGTCACGTAACTCTAAGGGAATAAAACCATTCTTTCAACCCCTGACATACCCCCTGTGACGTCACGTAACTCTCCGGGAATAAAAACCGACATTTCAAGCCTTCACCCCAAATTGACTCCACCTTTCCTACCCCCTGTGACGTCACGTAACTCTCCGGGAATAAAAACCAACATTTCAACCCCTCACCCCAAATTGACTCCACTATTCTACCCTGTGACGTCACGTAACTCTCTGGGAATAAAACCATTCTTTCAACCCCTGACCCCAAATTGACTCCACCTTTCCTACCCCCTGTGACGTCACGTAACTCTACGGGAATAAAAACCAACATTTCAACCCCTCACCCCAAATTGACTCCACTATTCTACCACTGTGACGTCACGTAACTCTCTGGGAATAAAACCATTCTTTCAACCCCCGACCCCAAATTGACTCCACCTTTCCTACCCCCTATGACGTCACGTAACTCTCCGGGAATAAAAACCAACATTTAAACCCCTCACCCCAAATTGACTCCACTATTCTACCCTGTGACGTCACATAACTCTCTGGGAATAAAACCATTCTTTCAACCCCTGACCCCAAATTGACTCCACCTTTCCTACCCCCTGTGACGTCACGTAACTCTACGGGAATAAAAACCAACATTTCAACCCCTCACCCCAAATTGACTCCACTATTCTACCACTGTGACGTCACGTAACTCTCTGGGAATAAAACCATTCTTTCAACCCCCGACCCCAAATTGACTCCACCTTTCCTACCCCTGTGACGTCACGTAACTCTCCGGGAATAAAAACCAACATTTCAACCCCTCACCCCAAATTGACTCCCACTATTCTACCCCTGTGACGTCACATAACTCTCTGGGAATAAAACCATTCTTTCAACCCCTGACCCCAAATTGACTCCACCTTTCCTACCCCCTGTGACGTCACATAACTCTCCGGGAATAAAAACCAACATTTCAACCCCCAACCCAAATTGACTCCACTTTTCTACCCCTGTGATGTCACGTAACTCTACGGAATAAAAATTGACCCCACCCCGACCCCAAATAGACTCAGTTCACTGTTTTTTGCGACTCATGTCCCCTTTAATTGTTTTCAAAGTAACCGGGACGTTTACCTCATCCTCCTCCTATAAAATCTCTAAATTTATATATGCACATTGCGAATATACTCTCTCTCCCTCCCTCCCTCCCTCCCTCCCTCTCCCTCTCTCTCTCAGCCGTTACATTTTGTTTTATATATATATACACAGCTGCTTAGATATTCAGAGTATCATGATAAAAGGATATTTGGCGACTGACTTCATCCACATGTTGATATCTCCCCCACCAATAACCATATCAGAGTCAATGTTATCTGATGATGAATCACGCACACACACACACATATGAAGAAACGAGACCTTATCGCCATATTTGCCCAGCTGACTTCACGCCAACGTGAAATTTTATTTTTCATAGAATTTGAGTCATAATCTAGGTGGCGAACACAAGGACAAAGGTACACATTTCAATTTTGTTTATTTATTATACCGAGTTTGAAAGAGGTTGAAAAATCAAATTACAGACGGAATTGTTATTTTATATTTATAACCAATCCTAAATACAGGGAATGAATTAATATTCCATACAAATACATACATTAGAAAAAAACTGTACAAACACGAACGCGATAATATGCGCATTCGCTTTTTTCAAAAACAATACTTCAACGAAACATACTACGGCTACTATACATTTTGCTAACCTGTTCCTTCACATCACAGCCCTTAGTATATACCACAAACATCTTCTCCAGCACTTTCCCGACCGTGTATCGAAGACGACGACGTTTCATCTAACACCTCAAAGCTTTTAAATTTAGCTAACAAGTTTTTCACTAACTTGTACGAAGAGGTTTGATGAAGCCATTGGCGAGAGTTTCCACGTCTTGATATGACAATCCTTCAAGTCCCATCCACACATGACTCCATTTTTATCAAATCAGTATCACGTGACTCAAACAGCTCCGATATCATTGTTCCTAAAATGTTAATAAGCCACCCACACACTCGCCATCTTGTTTTTCGCATGTCCCGCCCTCACCTTCCCACCCCCTCCTCCTCCTCCTCTTCCTCCTCCTCCTCCCTTTTTCCCCATATTTCGCCACGTTTCGATTTGCGTTTTTAATGGCTATATTCCTTAACATCCAATCTTTAACCCCGCCATTTCATCAATGAAGTAGCGATAATTCGAATATTATCAACGTGGGTTTTTTTATTCCCTTGAAATTCTCGAGCTATATCTAAAATATTAACTGCGAGCGGATGAGTAAATCTCCTTCTTCATTCCATTCAACCGTGTTAGAATCTTGTAAGTGCTTAACAAAAGCCGTAACGTATGACTTTTGGGTTCTTTAAAAATATTGGAATAATACCTGTTAAATCGGGATTGCTCTTTTGCGAGTCATGTCCCCTTTAATTGTTTTCAATGTAATGGGGGCGTTTTACCACCTCCTCCCCCTCCAGTCACTGCACCTACATTTTCTATAGGAGGGGGAGGAGAAGGAGGAGGAGGAGGTCCCACCCGTGAGCAGATATAGCCGGCATAGGTGGTTTTTGGATATTAAGGAGACGTGTCCGCTACTACTAACAGCTGCCGTATCCAACTTGCCAGTACCCTCTAGGTTATTAATATCACCATCACAAACCTCTTTTCTATTCATTAACCTCTCATAGGTAATGGCAGGGATAACGTAAAACTCCTTCATTTTCAATTAAAAAGACTCCCTACCAAACTCGCAGCAATAGGCAATAAAACCGATAGAATAGTCCCCCTTTACGACTTTTTCAGTATATTTTTCTTCTTAGATATGGACGTTGTTTTCAAGGACACAAGATGAATTTCTCGTCTACAATTTCTTAAGTGTTTCAATAAACTTCTTATCTTGAGTTAGATTACCACAAAGAAAATTTCTAAAAATTTCCGAGAGAGTAGACACCAAACCACCGTTTAAGATGGGAATAACCTTTACTTCTTTCACTGGGTGATAAACAGAGATGAATAAAAATAAAGTTTTTTATTTTTACGTATTAAAGGTTGCTTACGGTTCATATCCGTACAATTTGAGATTCATCAACCCAGGAATTGAATTGACTCGGATAACCTTTCCAATGAACGTAATATTGAGTTTTATTATCTTTCCTCCTCCTTCCCAGAATAGTGATATCATACGTTTCTGGTAGATTTTGTGCGAGTTAATTCTTCACGATAAAATACGCCCTTTATTTCTTCACCCGCTAAATCTTCCAAGAAGTATACGACCGGATTTTGCCTTGTATCCACTTTCGGATTTTAAAAATTTCCAGAGTATTTTGAATTGTATATCCCCTCCTAAAAACTTGCGTTGCGACGCTCATCAGCAATACGTACAACGTCTCCAACATTCAAGAGCGAAATGGCGGGAGGATTAACGAAGACAGCCTTTTTATACATGCTCGAGAATTGACGTTCAATGTCATCTCTATCCGTTAATGCGTGAACCTCTTGCGGGGTGCGACCCAAACTTCTATGGGGGGTATGATTATAACTCTGAACAATGTCGCGCAAGACGTTAATGTATTTTAAGGTATTCTTATGTGTGGAGATATCTATAATATTACGACCCTTAATAGTCCTTATGACTCTTTCAGCTATAGAGGATTTTATTTCTCTCGAATAACGTATATATAATTTTATATTTTTACTATCTAGATATTCTCTGACGTGTTTGTTATAATATTCCCTACCCTCATCGCTATTCAAACGTGAAATTCCCAAAAATTCGGTAGATTCGATAACCTTCTTCAAAGCGCGACGCATAGTAACACCATCCTTCTTTTTCAAGGGAACAATTTGTAGATATCTGGAAAACACGTCAATAAAGACTAGCAAATATTTAAACCCATTATTATACCGAGCTAATTTGGACATATCAGCTAATCGGTGCTCGCTATTACTCTCGGTTTAGGTGACATGATTTTTCTTCTGGGGAATTTTTTTCGAGTGACTTTATGCAGTGTGTAAGACTTTTGTCCACGTAAGAATTCTTTAACATTTTCACGAGTAATTTGGCTATTCAGATTTTTCGCTACTCTGAATAAAGAGTCCACACCGCTGAAAAACTACCCACACACCCCGTGCATCTCCGTACAAAGTTTTTAGCAGTTTTATCCGTTCTTTATCCATATTGGTAAGCTATTTGATATTCCGTTTCACCCAGAATATTAGTATGAGCTGTAACACTTCAGGTGTTGACAGAGCGAAGTCTACTAACAAATAACCATAGCGGTTATGTGATAGGGCCTTTTTATATATGTCCGAAAAGGCTGAAGCTTTTTGACGGCCAAATAACTGCCGACCTAAAGTTTCAATTTGACTAAAATCACGATTTTTCATTAGAATATAATGTGAGCAATTCAAGCTTATACTTCTACTAAACTTTCCTGAATGAACATATTCTGCGTTATGAATATAACTGAAAATAGATGAATGACGTCCCGCTGTGAAGGCGTTAGTCACAAATTTATTATCACTGGCCTCGAGGAAGCAATCATCGAGTATGAATAATAGACCTTTATTAACCTCCGTTTCTCCCCCTTTTCCCCAGCGTAATCAAAGGGATTTAAAATTTCTTTGGATACTTTAAATTTGGGACCTATTGAGGGATGCGTTTCGAGGGGGTGTTCAGATACCCCGCAATATAAAATGTATTGGAAACGCGTTTCATAGAGTTCAATGATTTTTTTGACATAGGACGGACTTGCCACTGCTACGAAACCCCGCGATGATAATAGAGCGGGATTAGCGAACGGGTCTAACAAACTGCCCATGGGAAGGGACTGTCGCGGCCATGATGTAGCGCGTTTAAGACTTATAGGTGGTACTTTACGCGCTCCTTTTTTTTTTTTTTATATACAAGCCTTAATAATAATTAGGGTGAATGGAAAGTTGACGGCAATAATATTTGTTTAATTTCTATAATGAAATACATACATGTTTTTCCTACAATATAAAAATAGAATGTACAGTAAAAATGCGAAGTATAATAAAAAATACAATATAATAATTCAAAATATAAAAAACTAACTGTGTATATGATTATAAAATAAAATACATTATATACAATATAATATATATATGAATATAAGATAAAAATATATAGTAAATATAAACTATGACACCCGGTCAAGGTGTGATACGACCCGTTTAACTGGAGGAGAGGGTGGAACCATTTCCCGTCGAGAAGTCAAAGACGTCGAAGAGAGAGAGGAATTAAAACATTGTATTTTACTATTCTCTCTTCGACGTTTTGAACATCCTTTCACCCGTGGGAAATGATGTGATGGATGTAGGGTCGGAGGAATAGGAGGAGTAGGAATTCTCGAGGTGCTAGGAGCGGGAATATTTAAAATTGGAGAGATTGCCGCTACTACCGGCGCCACCACTACCCTCTCTAGCTCCTCCTCCTCCTCCTCCTCCGCTATACCCTCCTCCACCCCATGTCTGGTGTCCATACGCCAACGATTTATAAGGTGTCACATAATATCTCTTGTCCTCTAAAGGACAGAGAGATACCTTTCGCTGGCTCGTATGACACATCGTGCCTCCTACTCTTTGCAAATTGTGCACACGAGTATAAGTAATCTCATTCTTTTCGATACAGCTCGATACTGGTCATGTGGAATGGTCTTTTGCCGGCACCTTTGTACACCTTTCAAGGTGTTGCTACGACTACTTTCGTCAGATACGAATAAAACTTTAGGTTTAACGCCGATGAATTCCCTCATGAGTTTCAGCCCCCGTTTCAACCTTCACTAACCGAGTTCCCCTTGTACGTGACTCATCATACAATTCGTGAGTTTTGGGGAAATTACTCAAATCCAGTAGGGTTTGAGCGCACCCTTCAGTTCCCGATTGAGGTTATCAGTCACCAGGGAAAAGATCAAGCTGTCAGTGTCGGTATACAGGAGCTGAACTCGGTGTCCATACTGCTTTCGGAGAACGTCGTAATAGAACCGATACATCATATCCTTCGCCATGTCTAGTATACTGAAACCGATATAAATCGGGGATTCAGCCATAACAGACTCTTTGCAATGGTTTACAATGTACCTGTTGTTACCCAGTTTTCCAAAGACTTGTACGTGTGTTTGGACACATTCTGAGGAGAGAGGCTTCACCGGTGGTGACGACAGTTCGGGTAAATAAAATTCAACGAATTTTTAATAGTAAACACTGAAAAGAACCGTTTCATTATGATTTTGATTGGTTGTTCCTCTTGTCCCGGATCGGTCTCTTTAGCACGCCTTTCGGCCATTCTCCAGAATATATTCCCTCAAATAAAAATCCTGTTTGAATTTGTACACTTTCCTTATTACTCACTTCGAGACCGAGCCTTATCAACGTTTGTAATAAGGGAAGACAGATCAAGTGATTACGCATGGGTAAATGCGTACCCGTCAACTTGACATTTTTCTTGGGTAGCTTCACCTTGAACTTATTCATCAGGTTTTTACTATAGGGCGATAGATCCTGGTGAGTCACATTCATGTGATGAATGGCGAGAGGGAGATCATCCGTTTGTAGAGCAACATCCCGTCTAACTGGTTTGGTATCGAGCAGTATGAAATAACCGTATTCACCCTGTGAATCAATGGCGGTAATATCGCTAGCGACAAAACTTTCTAATTCGACAGGGGAAAGTTCAGTTATTTCACCAAGGGCATTTTGTATTTACTCATAACTGGTGGGATACAAACTGGTGAAATCAACGTATAATATATACGATTGAGGATTCCACCCACCCCTAAAACTGGGATTTAATCTGGATTATTAGCTACGCATTGCCTTCGAACTAGACTACAAAAACCGCCGCGGATGTTTTTCAAATTAATTGATAGAGTTCACCATTCGAAATGAGGGGGAGACGAATTTTAGAGGAATATAGGAAAGCATCGAGTGAGAGAGAGGTAGAAGTCAGGTAACGGGCGGGGTCTAGTCCGAATTGCGCCATGGCAGCCATTCCTCCAAGCTAAATAAACGTCGGCTAATAATCCCACATCCATTAACAAATACAAAATGGTGTAATCTAGAGATTGGTGCAATAGCGGCGTTCCAAACCTTGACCACGTGTGCATAGCCCCCGCTGGAAAGGGTTTCTCCCGTAAGTTCCGAATCGAAACACTCTCGAGAAGGGATGCTGGGCTTCGCAGGATATTGAAACCCGTCACATAATCATAAGGGTAGTACTGTTTACCCGTACCCAAAAACTAAATCGAGACAATCCCGAGAATACTGGATTAACAACTGACGTGCGATTTCGAGGGAACCTTTCTGTTTGATATGACTCGAGGCGAGACTAGAAAGGGTCCCCCTCCCCCTAATCACGTTGTTGCTATCCACGAATCTCAGATTGCCCGATCTGGCCGAGTAAAATTTACTACCCTCGCGTTTCAGAATTTCAAAATCATGCTGAGCCCCCGCCTCTTTCAAGACCAGGGCGATGTCATATGACAAATTGTGTACGAACACTGTTAAAGCTGGCTCCTTAAATTGCATATTCAAATTACTGTTGACACAGTGCACACACAAAGTTGTCCCGTGCCACAAAACTGAGCGTGATGTCGCATTTTCGTGACTCCAGCCTTGAATTCGACGTTACTCCTTCGCAATGAGTGCTCGCTTCAAACTTATGGGTGGATTCAGGAGTCATAGTAAAGGATACGCACGCATTGTTCGTTCACGCAATAACGCCCCAGTCCCGGTCATGTTCTGCAAACAATCATCACGCATTTCTCTCGTGACTTAGTCTATGGGTACAATATTCCCCCGTTCTACCGTCACGATCACGTAGCAGTAAGCGAAAGCTTTCTGCCGAGATACTATTCTTGGATCGTCTTCTCCGGTCTTCGGTTGAATATTATACGCCTCAAAATCCAGGAAAGCCATGTGCGAGATTGGCAGCAGAGAGCTTTAACTTTAGTAAACTGTTTAAATTGGCCGGGTTCTGGGTATTCGACAGTGGTTCGAGCAGTACAGGCCTGTGTGTGTGCCTCACGGATGGTGGACTATTAAACAAAGTCAAACAATTGTAACACATACCACCCGCGTGCTCAATCCCCCGCCCCCTGCTTGAATCCGTGTCGGAACTTCTTCACGAATGCCAAACATATCCTTAATCAACGCGACGTGGTCGTCAGTGATTAATAACAACGTGACCAAATGAGGGCTTTGGGGGTTACCACCTTTCCTCGCCAGATGTACCGTCCAATGTTTTTTCCGTGTTTGTTTCCCCATGACTAATTCACTAATTTATACAGATATATGTTGAGGTTATTCCCCTTTTCTAATGTTTTGAAAGAGTCATGGGTCAACGGCATATGTGGCGAGTGTTTGATATTAAATTGTCCCCTCCCCATCCTCCTCATTAAGACACGAGGGAGGTTGTTAATACGTGTGGGAGGGTTATCCCGGAGTACAACGTACGCTTCTAACGCTGTAACGACACGTTGTACCCGGACTGAATATTGATAACCTGATCACTACCGCGGACTCCCTTGGGATACACCTTGAAGTTATTAATATTCAACTAACTCACGCCGCGTGATATGAAGTTCAACCCTATCCAGCGAGGTCATACACCAACCCGAACCCTCAGTACGGTTGAGTCTCTCTTCAAGTTATTAGCTATAAACTCAATAGCCTCCTCCAGGGAGTCATAGATCGAGTCAATCGTAGTGAGGGTGGGTGGAGTACATACATAAAAAGCACTTTTTTCATTCATGTCGCCTAGCATCCTCACGCTGGTGATAATAACGCACAAGTATAGCATAGCCGAGCGAATACCTCTTTCAAGGAAGTTACTGTGACACTACTTCGCGTAATCGGGCTATGCTACTACTTAACTTCATTGCCACGTCAATGTGTGACCCTACTGCAGCCGCATAATGAATGGTACTCACTACCTTATTACCCTCCGTTCTTTCCCTCGTGAGTGAAGATTCCCTTCTGGTTCCTACACCTCCACCAACGCGCGATGCTTCATTATTATTATTACTCCCCATCAAATCTTCATCTAATGGGAAGTCTTCAGCGAAGGGATCTGTAAAGATCATTTTAAATAAGCACCGGAGTGAACGTGTATGATAATAATAATAATAATAATTAATAATAATAATAATAATAATAATAATAATAATAACAACGGCAAAAACCGCAATATAATAACTAATAATGAATAATAATAATAATAATAATAATAATAATAATAATAATATTTTACCTGGATCGGAGGGTGGTGAGGATGATTCATCATGGCGGTTAGAGGCTTGGACATTTTCTTTAATGACGTGACAATCTGTGTGATAAATTTATGAATATGGTGTGACATAACATGAACGTGGAGGTTTTTATGTACATATAAACCCGATGCCCATTGTTAGTCATACAGTCTACATTCAACATGTGCGGCGATCACATCATATACGTGAATAGCAATGCCTGTATAGGTACATTTCCAGAAAATCGGGCGTGTAAATTACCAATAGGTTAGCCGTCCCTATCATTACCGAAAGGAGTGGAATATGAAGTGGGGCTAGTGGGAGTCATTCTCCCGAAATTATATTACGCTATTAAACCAGGAGACGTGATTTTACTATTCAATTTAACGCGATCTATAACGAGTCCGATGGGAAACGCGTTTTATACGTATATTTATAAGTCCATTTCGGGTTTGTTGGGTGGTGATATGAATGTCATGACTAGAGCGTTTAATACGCAAATTATTGAACAATTATCTGAATTTTACGGTGAGCATATTCGCGGAGCTATCCGCAGGGACGGTTTATTCTCATGGAATGATGACACGAAGAAAATGAGCATTCCACATATCGATGCAGGAGCGGCCAAAGTTGATATGATTGATTCCATTACGATTAAACTCAGTGCTAAAGCAGCTAATATGTTTGGTTTCAATGAAAAAGTCAGGTATTTAATATACAGTTCGGGTGCGTTGAGACCTCATCACGGTAGAAATATATTCCAGCAAGGCGTTGAATACGTTTACCTGTATTCGGGTATCGTTCAACCTACCATCTTGGGTGATAAAATGGTTAATCTCTTAGACTGCTTCACGTTAGGATGTGCATGTGGTAAAGGTCCGCATAATGCCATTTATAAACCTTTAAATACCATTGACGTATGGATTACATTACTATCGATGTCTCGGATCAGAACGGTGAAAGTAAGTTTACTGACTGGGATGGGGTTCTCTCGTGCAGTCTGCATATAAGACCTAGATAAAACGCTATCGAACTTTTCTTATAAATACCATATGTGACATATACCCGTCATAGTATTTAACCGACATGGCTGGTGAACACACCATATATTTGAGCAGTCTCGGCTGTTTAGACACGTATACCAAAAATACACCTTCGAAATTTGCCAATAGATTACCTACAACCTATATTATTACCTAATGGGGTTGAATATGAAGTAGGTTTAGCTTCGATCATGTTCCCGGGGAGTTATTACGCTATATTATCCAAAGATGATTTATTCACTCTCGAATTTATTACAGAGCGTCATAAACGTGATAGGCATACATATTTGTATAGACCGAGAATAGCAATGTTAGCGGGGGATATGAAGAGACTCGTGAGGAGCTCTTAATAAGGACGTGTATGATTATTTGTTGAAAGTTTATTACGGTGATAATTTCTATTAAATTAATAAGTAGTAACGGTATATTTCATTGGGATGAAGATTTAAGGAGAATTACTATACCACGTATCAAGAGAGAGAAATTGAGAACGGGGGGACGTTTAAAAGTATATATGTCAAATTTAGCGGAAAAGCCGCGCAATTATTAGGTTTTCGTATTAAATACCGGTTATGAATATATGGCGGGCGTGAACTGAATGAACACATTTCCCTTGATTCTCTACCTGATAATTGTGGGGGTAGAATTTAGATTTATATGATGTGTAGACGGATATAGTTCAACCGACAATTTTTGGCGGGAGACTAGTAAATATATTGGACTGTTTTACTTTAGCAAGTGGTAGAGGAAAAGGAATACATAATACAGTCTACAAATTGTTGAACACGAACATCTTGGATCAGATTTCTATTCTTATCACGGATCAAAATGGTCACCTTTTACATTTCACTAAAGACTCGAGTGTTACTTGCCTGCTCCGTATAAAACCTAGAGGAAAATTAGATGAATAGGTGCGTATATAATTCGATGTTCACCTTGGCTTCCTTATTCGTGATCGTAACACCCTCGAGTTGAACTAGAACTTGCGAATCAAGTTCCACTTAAATTGTTTGGGAATAGTATAAACAGTAAAATGAGAGTGTTTATTCGCGCCTCCATTTCAGAGGCGGCGAAATTTAAAAAACTAGTTTTTATCAGGACCCTTTGTTATTAAGGAGAGGAGCGGGGTTTGAGGATATTTCCGTTTTCTATCCCAGCCGCAGAAGGGGAAGCGGTTTTTTTTCGGCCATAAGTGGCGTTGCACGGAAAGTGCTTCCTTTTCTATTTAATGCCGCGAAACCTTCAGTTAATGAATTCGGTAGATCTGTGTTATCTGATATGGTAAACAGCGGTTTACCTTTAAAAGAATCCATAAAACGAAATGGTATAAGGGCCCTCAAAACTACTGGACAACGAATTTTAAGCGGTACTGGAAGGAGAAGGAGAACGAGACGGAAGAAAACAGTGTGAAACGATTAGTTAGACGGTCGAGTGTGGGAGGAAAGAAAAAACGGAGGAAGAGGAAGGGCACACGAGTTAAATCTAGGAGTAAATATAATAAGGACGTGTACGATCTTTTGTAACTCATTCATCATTGACATTCGGCGGGTACGCACTCGTTTCTACCCTTCATCTAAAATTATATAAACACAAAACATGGCTAGCGTAGTTCCTAACATACCCGGAACTGGTAATCAAGTTCCTGTTTCATCGTATATTGCGGGTATATCAGAATTGTTCCCGAATGTTAATAGACGGAGAATTATTGAAACTTCAATTAATTCAAAGGAAAGACTGGATTTTACACCTTGTAATATTTCCATAAATCAAGTTCTATCTGATAAATATATAGATTTCGCGTTAATGGGTGGGGTGGCAGGTTCTTTCTTAGATTTGTCAAGTATAGCTTTAGAATTATATATCACAATAGATAGGGACAACACGCAATTAGCGGATGATGTCCCATGTGTCTGTCGTTAATGGTATTAGTAATACATTATTTAAATCCGCTTCCGTTTTCTTGAATGAAAAGTTGGTGGAATCCTGTCCGGTATTTAACTATCAATCATATATCAAAATGTTGAAAATGATAAAACCCTCTGCATTACCTACCACCGGCCGGGCGGGATTTTTAAACGATGGACTATCATGTAACACACGGGGTAACTCGGCAATTTACTGCCAATACCTTCGGTCAAACCAGCAGGTGGGAGACGGAAACGAAAGTTATGGGTGACATTAAAACACGAGGGGCGTGCATACCATATTTTCCACTTCTTTTGGATATAGCGACTATAGACATGTATTTACTGGATTCGGTTGATTGAGACTTAGACTCGAATTAGCGAATAATAACTGGGTTATGGGCGCCCACACAGACGGACATTTAAATGTGCTGAATATAGAAAAGGCTAAATTATGGATCGATAGAGTTACCCCACATTATAACGCAATGTCGGCTTTAAATGAAGCGATAGCAGTTAATCCTATACAATATATATTTGATAAGACTTTATACAAGACATACGTTATTGGGCAAAATGAAAATTCGATTTTAATTGATCAGCCTTTTAACAGTTGTATACCTGAAAAAATCACATTGGCCATGATTGATATGGAAAACATTTCAGGTGATTACGCGACCAATAGTCTATTATTTCAATCTTTCGATTTAAATAAGTATACTATTACCGTTAATGGAATACGGTATATATATTCAATGTAGTTCCCTAATACCATCATGCAATTATATCACGAGACGCAGAAAAGTATAGGGGGTGGCGGTGATAATCTGATCACTATGATAGTTTTAAAAATGTAGAGCTATTTTACGCTGGTTTTTGGAAGATGTTGAAGATTCCATGCCAGTGGAAATTTCGGCAAACCTGCGAATATCGATCAGGCTGGGTACGGCTACGCCTAGCCCTTGCATTATTTTACTTTTTGGGGATACCAAGGGTATTTTAACGGTGGATGCGGATAGGGTTATTCAGTGTGATGTTAGGGGTTAAATGGAATGGATACAAAAGAAATTGAAATAAGTTTAAAAGGTTCACTCAGTGACCGGTTAAATATTTAGGTGTGTTCGCTTCGGATGAAGTAGGATTATTGACATTGCCAGAAAGTAGAATTAAACCTTTAGTTTTTATATCTAATACATTATCTTCGTCTACTGATATTAATATTGTTGGCCATTGGGTATGTTTTTACGTGGAAAAAAAAAATCACCTAGAAATATAATCTTCTTTTTTGATAGTTACGGTATAAATCCAAAAGTTTATTCGAATGACTTCTCTAAATTTATATGCGCATCCCGAATATAACCTCTATCGCCTAATAAAACAAATACAACCTGATAAATCGTACAAGTGCGGTCTTTACGTTAGTTTTTTTGTTCATTGCGTGAGTCACCGTGGTGTGAAAGCAGTATTATCCTTAATACAAAATGTATTCTCATTCACTCGTTTGGGAGGTAATGATAATGGATAACGGGATATTATTTTAAATATTTGAAAAAGTTTAAATGTTCACATTGGAGGTCGGGGGTCAAACGTGCTATTACGTACAAGGAATGTCTCCGCATCTTGAACAACTAAGGTAAATGCATATTTTCTTTGATTTTTTATATTACTCCATTTACATTCTATTAAGGATATATTTCTATATATGTTATCATACCCTTCATCACATAACTTTTTTACTTATTTCAGGATGAGCTGTGAGAATCATTCGCCCATGAAACGTCGGTGTTAAACTGCTAAGACGTCTTAGTCGTTTCCTTTTAAACGTTTTTCGGCATAATCAGGTTAAAATAAGGATACACGTGGAAGTTATATTGGGATGCGTGCTGAGACGGTCTGACAGCGATTAGTGTATTGAATTTGTAACACTCTTTATGTGGTCAATAAATCCTTATGAATAATTATATAGGTGTTTTTTACTATGCCCATATGCATTTGAACGGAAAAACAGGGAAACGGAGAAAAAGAGTGCGTGTTTCTATGGAATCAGGAACTATTATTAAATAAATATATAACACATCGGTTTTTACATACCTTCACCGGGTTGCTCGTTTCCTTCAGTAGTGGGGGTGGTGGGCGAAGTTGATCGGGGGTTGCACTGTTGTGGGCTGCAGTGGTAGTTGTTGCATCTCCTGCTACTTCTTCTTCTTCTCCTGCTTCATGGTCATGACCCGTTTTCACCTTCCTAATAAATGAGTTTGGGGCTCCAACACCATAATAGTAATGGTGTCTGACTTGAGTGGCTACTTCGTCGGCTGACAGTTCACTACTAGAGTTATTTCCCATATCTGAAAGGGAGGAATAATGACTGTTTTATATATTCCGCTTCTTTCAACGGTACATTATTTTATAAGAATATCTGATTCCATATACAGATGAATCTTATTGCTGTTTTTAATATTTACTATACTATATGTTCAAGTAAATGGAAAGTGTTTTATATGCTACTTACTGAATAGTACGGAGGGAAATGACGTTTCAGTCAAAGAAGAATACTTGTAGGGACGGAGGGTCGGTGTGTTGCACTTACTCTATACACTTTGGGTAAGGAATACATCAATTTTCCCTTGTCGGTTGTTTTTATTTATGGCGTTCAGTTGGGAAGTAATAATCAGGTGACATATGGGTGTTTCGATGAAGTATTGTATTCCAAAGATGAAGTTCACGCTTGTAGCGATAGAATTTATCCCCATTGGAGGAAAGATGTGTGGAAGTTTTATATATGAGTCATATGTGTGTGTGTGTGTGTGTGTGTGTGGATGGCCTTTGTCGTGAGGAAATGATAAGGCTTGTTTATTCGTGTCTGCGAGAAAACATGACTGGAGTGATACTGATTTTGATAAAATGAGTCATGTGTGGATGACCTTTGGCGTGAGGGAATGATAAGACTTGTTTATTCATGTTAGTCTGAATCATTGCTGGGAGAGGCTTGATGCTTCGTCACAACAGGTTTGTAATCAGTGATTGTGATAAAGGGGTCTTGGGTAGCGGGGCTTTCGTAGTTCATTATCTCTTGAAGGATTGTCACATCAAGACGTGAACTCTCGCCATGGCTTCATCAGCCTCCTCTTGCAAGTTAGTTTTCGGGAACTTGTCCGAAAATAAGTTCAGGAAGAGGAATATGTGTCTAGTAGTGGCCACTAACTGTGTGACATGCAGGAATTACGGTGTTGTGGCGGACGTCATTCGAGCTTATCCATATGCCGAATTGCAGGTTTTCGATATTCTCGCACTGGTGCATCATATGCCTGTCTTCGTGATAGGGGTATTGAAGGGTCCGCCATTGTGAAAAGACCTGAAAATATCACATCTTGGGAATGCGACGAAGAAGTTGATCTACCCACCATAGCTACCTTATTAACACAATACGGTATTGGTGCCCCCATTGAAGATAATGAATACGCGCAAAAGAGCGTGGCTTATTCCAAGATGAAGATCACGCCGATCGTTTGGGCAGAGATACCAAACAGATGAGGTTCAATCACTTTTTTTCTTCGGTCAAGAAATTGAAGGAAGAATTATTTAAATCATCGTATGACTATGTCAAATATGTTATCTTTCCCGCTGGCATCGGTCAGAGCGGACTGGTTAATACGACTTGGTTGAATCAATATTTACCTGTGTTAGCTACATTCAGTGATGAAATGAGCAAAATTGGTAAAATAGGCTGCGTTGGGCTATAATGAAAAAGAATTTATCCACTGTTGGAGGAAAGGTGTGTGGAAGATTTATATATGAAAAACTTGTTAGCTAAATTTAAAAGCTTTGAGGTGTTAGATGAAACGTCGTCGTCTTCGATACACGGTCGGAAAGTGCTGGAGAAGATGTTTGTGGTATATACTAAGGGCTGTGATGTGAAGGAACAGGTTAGAAAATGTATAGTAGCCGTAGTATGTTTCGTTGAAGTATTGTTTTGAAAAAGCGAATGCGCATATTATCGCGTTCGTTTTTGTTTGACAGTTTTTTTCTAATGTATGTATTTGTATGGAATATTAATTCATTACCCTGTATTAGGATTGGTATAAATATAAAATAACATTCCGTCTGTAATTTGATTTTTCAACCTCTTTCAAACTCGGTATAATAATAAACAAAATTGAAATGTGTACCTTTGTCCTTGTGTTCGCCACCTAGATTATGACTCAAATTCTATGAAAAATAAAATTTCACGTTGGCGTGAAGTCAGCTGGGCAAATATGGCGATAAGGTCTCGTTTCTTCATATGTGTGTGTGTGTGCGTGCTCATCATCAGATAACATTGACTCTGATATGGTTTTATTGGGGAGATATCACATGTGGATGAAAGTCAGTCGCCAAATATTTATCCTTTTATCATGATACTCTGAATATCTAAGCAGCTGTGTATATATATATAAAACAAAATGTAACGGCTGAGAGAGAGAGGGAGAGGGAGGGAGTGAGGGAGGGAGGGGGGAGGGAGGGAGGAGGGAGAGAGAGTATATTCGCAATGTGCATATATAAATTTAGAGATTTTATAGGAGGAGGATGAGGTAAACGTCCCGGTTACTTTGAAAAACAATTAAAGGTGGGACATGAGTCGCAAAAAACAGTGAACTGAGTCTATTTGGGGTCGGGGTGGGGTCAAGTTTTATTCCCGTAGAGTTACGTGACATCACAGGGGTAGAAAAGTGGAGTCAATTTGGGTTGGGGGTTGAAATGTTGGTTTTTATTCCCGGAGAGTTATGTGACGTCACAGGGGGTAGGAAAGGTGGAGTCATTGGGGTCAAGGGGTGAAAGAATGGTTTTTATTCCCAGAGAGTTATGTGACGTCACAGGGGTAGAATAGTGGAGTCAATTTGTGTGAGGGGTTGAAATGTTGGTTTTTTCGGTTTATCCCGTAGAAAGGTTACGGGGTGGGAACGTTCACACGTGGTAGAATAGGTGGAGTCAATTTGGGGAGGGGTGAAAGAATGGTTTTAATTCCCAGAGAGTACGTGACGTCACAGTAGATAGTGGAGTCAATTTGGGTGAGGGGTTGAAATGTTGGTTTTTATCCCGGAGAGTTACGTGACGTCCATAGGGGGTAGGAAAGGTGGAGTCAATTTGGGGTCGGGGGTTTGAAAGAATGGTTTTTATTCCCAGAGAGTTTACGTGACGTCACAGTGGTAGAATAGTGGAGTCAATTTGGGGTGAGGGGTTGAAATGTTGGTTTTTATTCCCGTAGAGTTACGTGACGTCACAGGGGGTAGGAAAGGTGGAGTCAATTTGGGGTCAGGGGTTGAAAGAATGGTTTTATTCCCAGAGAGTTACGTGACGTCACAGGGTAGAATAGTGGAGTCAATTTGGGGTGAGGGGTTGAAATGTTGGTTTTTATTCCCGGAGAGTTACGTGACGTCACAGGGGTAGGAAAGGTGGAGTCAATTTGGGGTGAAGGCTTGAAATGTCGGTTTTTATTCCCGGAGAGTTACGTGACGTCACAGGGGGTATGTCAGGGGTTGAAAGAATGGTTTTATTCCCTTAGAGTTACGTGACGTCACAGGGGGTAGGAAAGGTTGGAGTCGATTTGGGGTTAGGGGAGGCCACGCCCCCCTAATATGAGCTCAT
>NC_087200.1:211064476-211080235 GCF_015104395.2 Macrobrachium nipponense
TATACATATACATAAAGCATATATATTACATAGAGAGAGAGAAGAGAGAGAGAGGAGGAACTCGAGAGAGAGGATGGAGAGAGAGAAATTCCTTCATTGGTTGGGCGGGAAAATTGAAACTGAAAGTTAAGTTCCCGAGGTCTATGCCCAAGAACCCCGAACAAAGCGGTTAATTATAGGACCCGCAAAGAAATGAGATAAACTATAGAAGGGCTCCTTTTCCTCTTATCCTGAAGAAGCAAGGGATTTCCTCCGCTCCCTTCCACTCCTGAGGAAGCCAGGGATTTCTCTCCATTTTCCTTCCTTTCCACTTCCGGCTCATTTGTGGGAGATTTTCGATAGATTCCGAGAATTACCAGAAGGGGTAAATGATAAGATCTTGTTTCGCCCCAGAGTTCTTAACCCTGGGAAAAGGGTCGAGGTGCTTAATTTAATCTGAAAGCTATTTAGCCTCCTATAATGTTTCCCTGTCTTGCTATTAATTATATCCAATGCGTTTGAAAGTGAAGCCACAGTAGGGTGAGACAATTTGGATTGTCGTTAGAGGAATATTGAAGGTCCAGTAATTAATTATATTATATTGCTCTATTTAGAGTAGTTTAAAGCGCTGTATCCGTATTATATTTTTTGCAGATTGAGTAGAAGACGTTATATAACCTCAATCATATTTTCCTCTTATTTTAATTCACTGATTAATTCGGGAATTCAGTAGCGTTAAAATTATGAATGAAATGGAAACAATATATAATTAAGAAATATTAGAGAAGAATGGTAGACAGGGCCCATTACGGATTAATCAGCGTTAGATGGTGAATTCTTTCCTTACAGACACGCCCACACACCACTCACACACACGAGAGAGAGAGAGAAGAGAGGAGAGGAGAGATGGATTAGAGGATGAGGGAGGAGAGAGAGAGACCTTACAGCACCTTTACAGACCTTTACATTTTGTTCGGGTTTGCCCCAGGTCCGCCCTCATTGTGAGGCACCTATAATGTTTCTACCGGTTATTATTTTGCATCATTTCCAATCTTGGCTGGTCTGGGTGGGATGCAGTTTAGATTAATTTTGTCGAGGCTTATTTTCTTTAAACAATCTACGCTCAACTCCTGATATATACCTCAGAATGAGCTGGCAAAGCAGTTGAATAGACGCATGCAGTTATCGATGCTGGTGCGGTAGTGGATTAAGTGTCCTGTGTGTTTTCCTTATTTTTCCTGGTATAGTTTTGGGCCACTATTAATTCTACCTCTGCCTTGCTCTTCCTGAATATTTTTAGTTCCCGATTGAATGTTTTGCCTGCTCAGTTCCTTCTATCTGTTTCCATGCCTGAATTATCATAGTATCGTTCTTCTTTCTGCCTTTTCTAGGACTATATAATTTTTAAGGATTGTAGGTCTTTCCCAGTAGTCTAATGGTCCTTGAAAACTTCTTCTATTCTAGCTGTTTAAAGGACATTTTTGTAAACCCACTCTTAATTTGTGGCAATATCCGACCCTTTTGATAGGTGGTAGGTAACCATATTCATATTGCCAATATTCCAAAGTGGCTACTACGAGCATATGTTTTTATAAAGGCATAAATCATGTGTTCATCTTAGCTTTTTCTTGCCGTAACAACATCACCAATTTTTGCTTCACATTTTGCCAATAGTAAGTTGCTATTTGCAATCATTGCATAACATGTTCCTATTCATCATCACACCAAGGATCTTTAACTTGACTTCCTTATTTGTGTTGTTCTTCATTATTAGGTCCCTTTTATGCATATAGCTTTCTTTCCTTCTTGTCGCCAAATTAATTTAATGATTTCAAAAATTTATCGAGTAGTTAACTACGCCATCACTATTTTACCTCTGGCCCAATCATAGACTTTGGGGGTTTTAAAAAAAAAGAAGGGGGGGGGGGGGGGGTTCTCAAATTTGTAGCGCGTTCCTATCTTCATCACAAGTAATTTCTTCTGCTTAGTTCCTTGTTGGTCATCAGCGAAAAACTACTCACTTAACCGAATCCCTTAACATTACGCTGTCTATGTCTTCAATCATAATACCAAACAAAAAGTATTGCAGCCAACACCGTCCTTGGCGGCACACCGGATAATTACCTATTGGCTTCAATCCTAGTTTATCATCGTTTGGCCAATAACTATGTTTTCTGCTTTGTGTAAAAATTCTTTTAGCCCTAAACCATTCCTTACCTTTACTTTTCCACGATATTGTGTTTTTCTAATTTTCCTCGCTAATATAATTTATGGTATACCTTGTCCAAAAGCTTTTGCAAAGTCTAGATAAAGCAAACTCTGTTTTCATTTCCGCTTTTCAGTCATTTTTGAATTAATCGTTCGCACGGTAAGACTAAACAGTTGGGTTTGTTTATCTTTTTCCGCGGGTACGCAACCATGTTGTTCCTATATTAAAACAAATTAATTTTTATTAAATGTTTCATAATATTTTTTCTTGCATTTCACCTTTCATACACTTTTCATAAGATGGTATGTTAGACTCACAGGCCTATAACTTACTTGGCCTCCCTAGTCTTGATCCCTTTTAAACTTTTGAAAAGGGGTAGGGTAATATTGCTAATTTTTGAGCTCATCATAAATTCTTGCCTGTATCTACCACTTTGTCTTAATAATATTGCAAGTGTGGCTATTAATTTTCATTATAGCCTGCACAAATATCCAGCTTCATTAACTATCTATGTTCAGCTAAATATTCACTATTTTTTCGACCCTTACTGCTATTTATTCATGTTATCTTCATTATCTATTCTAGGGCGGGGTGAATTCTCTCCTTATATCGTTCTGCAATAAATTGTTGCAAATTTCCTTTTTTTCATTCGTTAATCTCCCTTCAATTCCTTAGATGGGCCTATGTTCTATTTCATTCTTGTTATTTTTCATTTTTTCGCGTCGTATGAAGTATAATAGTTTATTTGGGGTTTTGCTAGATCATTTATTAGGGTTTTTTCTTCCAAGTTCCCGTTTTTCATTTTCTTTTGATTGTAATAATCCTTTTGTTCTGCATTTTATATCTTACCTTTTTAGTGTGTTTCCCTATAAAACTTTCTAATGGCATTTTTTTCTTTTGCAAGATCTTTTTTCCACTTTCTGATTTTCTGGAACCAAGATCCTTCTAGTCTCTTTGGTATGCATGAATGATGTTTACTTTTCTTCTGCAGGTATATATTTTATCCACTATTTTCTCTTAATATTTTTTACAATAAGATATCCCGTATTTACCCTTATTGCCATAACTTAAACGAAAATGTTATCCCAATCTTTGTTTATTCTTCATTTAATTTCTGGACCCATATTTTATAATTTTTACTGTAGAAAGTTGTATTTTTCCATATCCTTCCCAACATTTTTCAGTTCTTGCTTCTTATCTTGTTTTCACTTGCTTTTGGGAATGGAACTGTTAATTCCTATGACTTTTGGATCTGAAATACTCCGCAATTATAAAACTATTTAATCTTTAACGATAATTCATCTCGTTACACAAATACTAGGTTCTAAAGTATTTTCCTTTCTTGTTGGCAGGTGATTTTATTTGTTGAATGTTGTTATTCTAGTAGGCATCATATTCTAATAGCTTTTCGGTATTTGCCCTATTAATCTTTATTTGGCGCTGTTCTTGGTCACAACCCGAACCTTTTATTTTTTTAAAACCTTCGTCTTTTGTTTTTTTTTAAAATATGTATAAGTACAACCACAATCTCCGATTCGTTCTTTTCCTTTCCAGTTCACGAAAGGAAAGTTAAAGTCTTTCAGATAGGAAAGAATACTCCAGTCCTTGTGATTTATACATATATCATCCAATTTTTCTATTATTTAAGTCAAACTCTTTCGGAGTATTAGGACGGTAATATATCTTTACTATCAATAGAGGGATCCACAGTAATATCCCCTTGTTTATCTTAGATATAATATGTTTATACAAAGCCTTAAAGCTTTCGTCCATCCACCCCTGTGGACTTGAATCACTAAGCAAAATTATTACTGATGTTCATTAATTTTTCATATTGCAAATTCTACCGCTATTGTAGTTCCCATTATGACAGAGAGAGAGAGAGAGAAGGAGAGAAGAGAGAGGAGATGAGAGAGAGAGAGAGAGAGATACGGAGGTCCGGGGGACTGACGAATGGGCTGACTTTGTTTGGGGCAAACTGTGTTACAGAACTGAAGAGGTGATGTCATGTTTTGTAATCCAAACCGGCTGACGGATAGCTCACCAGACCAGACTGTCCTGCGGAAGGCAGACTGGTTTTACAGACTGAAGAGAAGGATACTAAGGGTAGCTGTTATACTAACCAGGCAGACTGACAGGTAGACAAAAGCTGAACAGATAAGGACTGAATGATTGGACTAATGATTGCAGACTGAAAAGAAATTAATTTAAGGTATTCAATGTGTAAATTCAGTTCTTAAGTTCCTGATTCTCGAAAGCTCTTGTTTGTTATACAATTGTGCTGTTTAAATAGTTAAAGCTTTTTTTTTACCTACCAAGAAATCATTGAAGATGAAAAACGTACAGTCCTATTGGGAAGAGTGATTGATTATATTAAATTAAAAAACAACTTAATTCAACGTCATTTTAAGATAAGCAATTATCCTTATTTTAACAATTTACTGGTCTATTAAACCTTATTGTTGTAGGACTTTTGAACCAGTATCTTCGGTAAGGTAATGAACTTAGCACCTTATTTATAACTGATGACAAAAATTACATTCCTAAGGAAAACACAAGCCATACTGCGACAGTTGAGCTATCTTTGCAAATGCTTTTAACTCCTGACACCAGATGTCAATGACCAAGCACTGAGTGACCTTCTGGTTAATCTCCCAGGTCAAGACAGGGTGATGAAATAAGGATTCCTGGGAATTTTCGAATGGCCATTTGGTTTGGCGATAATAATGTACCTTGATTCATTTTATGAATTATGAGGAGTTAGTTTTTAATGGCAAGAAGAGGCTTCTTAATGAAAGACGCAAAATAAAATTCAAGGGGACAACCCCCAGATTTTTTCATCAAAGCGTAATACATTGCCGTATTAACATAATAACATGAATAGCTATTGAAATTAAATCTTAATATAACATTGTTTTTTTTTACTAAATAGATGACAGTGTTAATTAACGCCTTGGCAAATTCAACTCAAAAAGAACAAATAAGATATTTAGAATAGAATTTTAACAAGAAAAGCTCCTAACAAAATTATGGCAGGAAACATACAAAGGCATATCTACCTGCTTTTTTGCTCAAAGGAGAATTCATTTCTACTTTTGTTTGCCTTGAAATACTAAATACCACCCAAGGCATTCATGTGAGTTTTGGTTAATCAGTTCACCCAATCGAACTCATCACCCCCAACCCCGGCCCCCCTCCCCCGCCCAACAAAACCTTATTGGGTAGAATCAATTAAGGGAAAAGGCATGGAATGTCACTTGTGCCTGCCTGGTTGGTCATCTGTCAAAAGTGGAAGTTCGTCAACACAACAAGAAAGAGCAGAAGCAGACCAGTTGGATTTTCAGCTGTTGAATTCGCCCTTTTTTGAATAGATTTAACGTTTGCCTCAGAAAGCCATTCTCGCTCTCTCGTTCTCTCTCTCTCCTCGTCTCTCTGTCAACACAACCACACACACACACAAAGTCAAGACGTCAAGGTTACGTAAGATATTATACACCTTTCAAAATTCAAGAATAATTCATACCACCCCCAATTGCAAATGTTTTTATAAGAAAAATATTCTGCTAATTTGGGTTTACTTAAAGAAGGAAATCATTACAAAATGTACTGGGTACATTTTAAGATCGAAAACTTTGTAGATAGAATAATGATGTAAGTTACCGTGAATGTTAAAAGGAGTTTGTAGACCCTAAATCGTACGAAACCTTACTTAATAGGCAGTCGAAATTATATGCCATTTGTTGAACATTTGAAAAAAGCAAATATATATATATTAACCAGTATACGTATGTTATTACTATATTTGTTTTTTTTTTTTTTTTTTTTTTTTTTTTTCAGGGCAACAGGTTCGTCACTCGAACCTGAAAACCAAGCAAAATGGCCCTACAGTTGACACTTGTTTATTTTGTGCCTCAAGCCAAGTTCAGTTTGTTCTTTTCTTCTTCATCTTGCTGATGGTGGGTTCGTATCCGTTATCAGATTGTTAGGCTGACAGTGGAGCGAATAGATCTTCCCCCCATTTCAGACCCCTGGCACTCCTCACCCCCCCACCCCCCCCCACCCCCTCCCGCCCCTCGATTGATATTTATATCCGCCCTGTTAGAATAGATACGCAGGGCAGTTTTAAGTAAACGGTTTTAAACATTTATCATTAAACCTCTCATTGACCTTGAAAAAGGGATGTTTTGAGAGAAAATATCAACTGACTCCACAAAGCGAACAGAGAAGTTTTGCTTTTGCATTTTTATCAAAGTAGAGGCTATTACTAGGTTTTTGGAGAATGCTTCTAGATGCAAAGTACCTTTAGCGTAGATAGAAAAGAATACTTGTCACATTCACCTTTAAAGATTTGTTTTATGCGAATACGGGAAAAGAAAACAAGCATTAGAAGGAATGGAAATTGGGGTGAGATAATCATGACTTCCATTTTGCGATAATTTGTATAAATTATACACTATTACCAATCATCCTTAATTCTAAACAAACTGAAATTCAACAAATTTTCAAATGCAGCATTAAAAAAAGTCATCAAATCACTAACTAATTTTTTTGGATTTGAAATTCACAAACATTTAAAATTCTTTTCCTTTAGTATAAATGGTTTTTCGGAAATGTTAAAATCATCACTCGTCATCCGACGGCCATGAGGTTAATACAATGTGACAATTCCCATAGAGAACTTGACGTAACACTTTTGAATACGCGGTGGTAACAGAGTATATCAAGAAGTGAAAAGTTCCCCATCAAATATGATTTGACCCAGGGCAAGGTGCGAGAGAATGTTTAACCTATTCCCAGCGAATAAATGTTTTTTCCACTTTTCGAAGCCCGAAATAAAAGACATTCTTCTGAAGGCAGCCCAATATGGTCGTTTGGTTGGGAAAATCTTAATGGTTTCATACAGGACTTCCACTCAAGCTTTATTTCAGCACCCAGATAGATAGCACAAATAAGCCATTGTCCCTTTGAAAGGTATGATACACAAGGCGAAAATAGGACACCAGCCAGGTTTCAAAAACGCGAAAACTTAACGCAAATCAGGCACCAGCAGCCACCCATCAAACGTTTTCCTAAATCGTGGGGAACTTGAACCGAAATAGAGACCAGCCCAATTAATTTTGTTCCCAATGGCGTGGAGCTTGCTCACCAAAAATATACACCAAGCCCCAATTAATATGTTGTTCCCAAGCATCAGGGGGACTTGGCACGCAAATAAAAAGCCGCCAGACTGAATATTTTAAAAACGTTTTCTCAAATAGCTGGGAAATTTTATGCGTGGAAATTAAGATCTCCAATTTTTTTTCCTTTCGCCGTCTTTGTTATTTCCTTTGAAACTTAATCAAGATTTATAGACAAGTGGGGTCCAAAATAGATACAGACAATAAATTCCTATAACATTGATAATCCTTTATTACGTGAATTTCGGACATATTTATTAACGTTTATCGGTTAAATTCCCGTTTTTATATTAGTTTGAAAAATAATCCTTGAACGCAATCTCTGCCTCAAAAACTTGTCATCTATTTTTCTGCTGTTGATACGTGTTTTGCCTGCTAAAATAAATAAAATTTATTAAAAGATTAATATAGGTCACTTTTTAGCATTCATCGTCTATTTGCCTCCAAAAAATTCCTGTACCGATAGAGACGACAGATCATCTACATTTTTCATTTTCATTTCACCCGAATTAACCAATTTTTTGTTATTTAAAAAAAATTTTTGTTTTTTGTTTTTGAAAAACTAATAAACCCATTGGTTTGAGTCAGCATCCTCTGTCCAATCTAGTTATTGAAGCCCTCAAACATGCAAAGCAAACAGAGATATTTACGCAACAACTGTTTTCCGTGAGAGTCAGAAATCAGAACTCTTTTCCTTTCTGCTGAAATCCGAGGATTAGTCCCGTCATCACCTCTAGTCGGCAGGGAAATACTGGTGGGTTTGCAGACATCTCCTGTGGGTATGTTGGCTGTGTTTTTTATAAGTTAAGTTTCGGTTCTGCTCATTTGGAAAGGGTTTTTTCACAGATATAAAAATTTAGTTATCTGCTCGGTTAAAAAGAACTTTCCACTCAGATGCGAAACAATATTTCTGCTGCATTAAGTAGATTGAATTAAGTTTGTTGGTTTTTATAGTTTGCACCAAGATTATTATTAGTTATTGTTAAGAAAAATTTCACAGTATCGTGAAAAACAAAAAATTTGTAAAAAATCCACAATTAAATATCAACAAATATATTTTCTATGTAAAAGTTAGAACAAAGACCTTTCGAACAAAACCACATGAGGAAGCAACGTTCATGTATTCTCAAAGTCTTTGTTCTATTTTTACATCGAAAATTATTTTTCTTTTAATAATATAATTAATTGTATCTTTAACAATTCATTAATTATTATTGATTATTATTTATTATTATTATTATTATTATTAATTATTATTTTATTACTTATTATTATTATTGATTATATTTGATTGGATGATGGAGGATGGATTTAATTATATCAGGTTATATAACTCCAACTGTGTTAAACTCAAACACATTACGAAAATTTACACATGAAATTTCTTGTTCGTAAGACCATGGCCGTTTTTGAGATTGGTGAGCAAGCATTAAAATTGATTCGGTATTTTGTGATTCAAATGACATTAATTACGCTGCTTGCTGATTGGTCGCAGCTTTATAAGGTGAATTATGAAATAGGTTGAGTCTGTCGGGTTGCAGAGATGACTGATATGATGACAAAGTCGAGACTGAGATGGTTTGGGCATGTGGTCAGGATGAGAGAGGAGGAAGGAGTGGGTGGAGCCTGGGAAGGGAGAAAGGTCATGAGGAAGGGTAGAGAGTCAAGAAGGAGGTCAGGTATTAGGTGGAATTAGGAGAAGAGTGTTTTAGTGGATGACGATCATTTCGATAAGGATAGATTAAGAAGACACATCAAGGCAACCGACCCTTTAGCTTATGGACAGAAGAGAGGAATAAGTAGAAGAACGTATGGAAGTGAATACTAATTTTTCAAGACTTCAACTTAATTAAATATATATGACAGGTTGATAATTATCAGTATGTTTACAAGAGTACATTTCAGCAATGGCTTCTGGCTCCAAAAGTCACAAGTTCTACCAAGATCTTCTCTTCGTCTGTTTTCGATTTTCTTTTCGAATTTCATTCAGTTCCTTCCGTTATTCAGTTCCCACCTATGTACTTTGCAATAGTTCCAGATCTAAGCGTCATTCACTGTTGGTGGCTCGTTCAAACATTCCATTGAGGCTGCACAAAACTGCCACAAACACTTTAGACTCGAGTGTAAATGAGGCAGAGGAGCCAAGGCTATTTAACGGGACCTCCGGAAGCCTGGTTTTCCATTTCATAGAAGCCAAAGACCATTAACGCTTTACGTTTGTTTTACCGCCGAGAAGAAGAAGAAGAAGAAAGAAGAATAAGAGAAGAAGAAGAAGAAGAAGTAGAAGAAGAAGAAGAATAAAACACAGGCGTAAGGGAAACAACAGAACAAAGTATAGATTTTGGCAATATTTGCTTACGTAATCCGAATAAGGTAAAAGTTTTGGGTCCTTTTTAGGTGTGGATGGTTTATGATAAGAGAATTTAGTCTTTCACAGAACAGTTAGTTCCTCAGGGAAATAGGAATTAGTAGTTGTTGCAAGTACTATTAGCCAGAGTGATTTTGAGTAAAGTAATGAAGACAGATTAATGCGGTGAAAGTGCATAGTTCCTATGCATGAAGAATGAAATGCATTCTTTGATTTCTATTCTGTGTGTGTGTGTGTGTGTGTGTGTGTGTGTGTGTGTGTGTGTATTCAAGGGACAGTAAATCTCCCATTATAATGAAGGCTGAAAAACACTAACAAACGACCCAGGGTCAATTTTATTCTGGACTGATATCTGGTTTGTCCCTTAAATCAATAAACCCCCCCCCAATCAAAACAGCAGTATTTTATTCCGAACGTCTCCTGTATGGTACCTTCATCGATTTCTTCCTTAATACATTCTTCAAATGTACCAAAGTATTTCAGCATTCAAATGATATTTCCTTCCCTTTTGGAGAACCCAATTGATAGCGACAACAGAAAGATCTGGCTCTCAGTCTCTCTTTCTCACGACGCATATTCATCATAATTTTAGAAGCCTTCAATAATTTCTTTTATCAGTTTGGCATCGCTCGAGTCTGGCTGCCAAGAGGATACGAAGCCATCAAATATGCAAAGTTGGCAGAAACGGCAGCAAATTTCACAGCGCTTAATGAGAGTCAGAAATCATCAATGTTTCTCTCTCTCTCTCTCTCTCTCTCCAATTCTCTCTCTCTCTCTAACGATTAATACTTGACGCCTGCTGCACTCGACCCAAATCTTGGTTTTTGTGTGAGCGTCTGGGATTTTCACTTTTTTTATCGGGATTTCGTTTGGAATTTGAAAGAATGTTAAATATTCTGTTATGATTAGGTATCAAAGATATCCAAGTTTAATGTGTCAGTTAATTTAGATAAACTATTGCATGTGTCAGAAAGAATGAAGATGTCATGGGATGGTGATGACATAGTGAATGAAGTTATTTAACATACAGGGTCTTTAATTATTTATTATTATTATTATTATTATTATTATTATTATTATTATTATTATTATTATTATTATTATTATTATTATTTTGTGCTCTATCACAGTCCGGGTTAATTCGACTGGGTGGTATTTATAGTGTGGGGGTTCCGGGTTGCATCCTGCCTCCTTAGGAATCCATCACTTTCTTACTATGCGCCGCTTTCTGGGATCACACTCTTCCGCATGAGTCTGAGCTACTTCAGCCTCTAGTTTTTCCAGATTCCTTTTCAGGGATCTTGGGATTGTCTAGTGTTCCTATGATTATGGGTAAAATTTCCACTGGCATATCCCATATACTTCTTATTTCTATTTTCAGATCTTGATACTTATCCATTTTTTCCCTCTCTCTCTTCAACTCTGGTGTCCCATGGTATTGCGACATCAATGAGTGATACTTTCTTCTTGATTTTGTCAATCAACGTCACGTCTGGTCTATTTGCACGTATCACCCTATCTGTTCTGATACCATAGTCCCCAGATGATCTTTGCCTGATCGGTTTCTATCACTCCTTCAGGTTGGTGTTCGTACCACTTATTACTGCAAGGTAGCTAGTGTTTCTTGCACAGGCTCTAGTGGAGGGCTTTTGCTACTGAATCATGCCTCTTTTTGTACTGGTTCTGTGCAAGTGCCGGACATTTGCTTGCTATGTGGTTTATGGTTTCATTTTTCGTATTGCCCTTCCTACATATGGGAGAGATGTTATTTCCATCTATCGTTCTTTGGACATATCTGGTTTTTAGGGCCTGATCTTGTGCCGCTGTTATCATTCCTTCAGTTTCCTTCATGAGCTCTCCCCTCAGTAGCCATTGCCATGTGTCATCGCTGGCTAGTGCTTTAGTCTGTCATGTATTGTCCGTGCATTGGTTTGTTATGCCATTCCTCTGTTCTGCTTGTCTTTCTACTGTCTCTGTATATTTCTGGGTCTTCGTCTACTTTTATCAGTCCTTCCTCCCATACACTCTTGAGCCACTCTGGTTCACTGTTTTCATATATTACCCCAGTGCTCTGTTCTCGATGTTGAGCAGTCCTCTATGCTTAGTAGTCCTCTCCCTCCTTCCTTTCGTGTTATGTATAGTGTGTCCGTATTTGCTCTTGGGTTTAGTGCTTTGTGTATTATCATATATTTCCCTGTTTTTTGGTCTATGCTGCGAAGTTCTGCTTTCGTCCAGTCCGCTATTCCTGCTCTGTACCTGATTACTGGCACTGCCCATGTGTTTTATGGCTTTTATCATATTTCCGGCGTTGAGTTTTGACTTGGGTATCGCCTTGAGTCTTTGCATATATTCTTTCCCGATCGTGTCCTTCATCTCTTGATGTTTTTATATCCCCCCCCTCCCCCCTTCCATTATTCCCAGGTATTTGTATTATTATTATTATTATATCTGATCTTAATTGTTATTATGTTATTTTAGTTAATATTTTCGTTGTCACCATATTATTATTTTTTTTTATTTTCACTATATTTATTTGTTATTTATATATCTTTAATATTCTTATAATATATTTCATTTCAATTTCATTATCATTTGCGAAGTAGAATCTTTAATTCTTCGCCTCGTTTAGCAACAGAAACGATTCTTGTATAAGTAATCAGAGTAGCATTAGATTTCGTCCCATTACTTATTGTAAGATCTCTTGATTATTATATAAGCTTCTTAATTGTCTTTTATTTTGCAAGAAACATTCATTATGCAATACCAAATTTACATTCCTTAATATCCGTTTTATTTATATTATCGTTTTTTCTATTTTGACTGATATTTTGTGCTTATTTTATTACAGCTAACATACTTCTATATTTCGGTAAATTAGTACCGGTGTTTTTCCCTGAATTACTGGGTTTTCTAATTATGTAAATTAAAATGGGTATATGTATTTTAATTATGACTAATGCTCTTTAACTGAAAATGAGTAGACGTCATTACTCTGTTGCCTTCGGGGAAAACCTAGGATCGTAATATTTCTAAGCCACAAAACGAATGAGAAAAAATTAAGCACAAAAAGTAAGAGAGGCAGACGCCAACTTTAAAGGGGAAATCCTTCAGTAATTTCCATATATAAAAACCTGAAACGGATATCATTTCTCTAATCCCTGCTTTAAGTCCTCGATGAAAAATGGCAAGTAAATTGAAGCACCTGCCATAATCCTTCAATTAGTGTTGAACGGAGCTTTTTAAAATTTCTCTTTAATATCCTCTCCCGGGATTTTCCAAGATAATACCTTAGTTGATTTATGAGAGAATCCTTCGTCATTTTTCTTGATTCCAAGAGACTGGAAAAAAAAATGTTACGAAACGTTGATACAAACTGTTATTCGCTATACGTTTGTTTTGTATAGCAGATTTTTTTATTCACAAATTATGGACAATATAATCTAATACCAGCCTAATTTTCTCCATAACGTGAAGTATCTATCAATAAACCTAGAAAACTGTTATTTGTCATAGTTTTTACCTGTGGCGGGAATTGAAAGTTAATTTATCTCTCAAGTTCACTTTGAGAAACATTATAGCAAACTCCAGCCAGATTAGTTCTCACTGCAACTCACTAGAGGATTCGCTACCTAACAACTTCGTATAAATCTAAATGACAAGAAGTCGTTATGTCAAAGCCATTGACTCCAAATTAAAAATAAGTCAGTCACCACCTCAAAAAAAAGACATATATTCATTCGATGGAGGAAGAGGTTTTTGGGATTTATATATATATGTATATATATATATATATATATATATATATATATATATATATATATATATATATATATATGTATGTATACTTTCAATGATATATATATATATATATATATATATATATATATATATATATATATATTATATATATATATATTATATATATATATACATATATATATATATATATATATATATATATATATATATATATATATATATATATATATATATATATATATATATATGTGTGTGTGTGTGTGTGTGTGTGTTGTGTGTGTGTATAACTGAATCACGAAAGTTAGGAACGTGATAAATCATAAATAAAGATATATGCCACGAAGGAAAATAAACGAAGAAGTAACTGCGAGACCTTTCGACGTTTCCACGTCCTTTACTGAGCAGTTCTGCTCAGTAAAGGACGTGAAAACGTCGAAAGGTCTTGCATTACTCCTTCGTTTATTTTTCCTTCGTGGCATATATCTTTATTTACATATATATATGTATGATACTTTCAATCATAAATATATTTTTTCATCCTGTTCCTTTATGAAAACAACTGACAGCCAGAAAAAGGAATGAGGGATATCATCGAGTGTCACAGTTCAATCATGTTAACGGGAATACCCCAGGGGCAATCACCAAGCAATGTCCACTCTTCCCTCAAGTAAACAATATATCCCAAAAACAAAACAAATTCCATCGAATATATGTCTTTGTTTTGAGGTGATGACTGACTTATTTATAAACTGTGGAGTCAATGCCTTTGATATAACGACTTCTTGTCATTTAGATTTATACGAAGTTGTTGGGTAGCGAATCCTCCAGTGAGATTGCAGTGAGAACTAATCTGGCTGGAGTTTGTTATAATGTCGCAAAGTGTTTGTGTGCACGTCTCCATGATTACATAAGCATCTTCAAAGATTTTAACGAAAATAAGTGGAATTCTCAATCGCCGTCCCTGTGTTAAGAAGAGGTTCAATTGTTCAATGAAAAAAATTAATAAAATAAATCATCGCTATATCTTAACGTCTCCCCAAGTGAGTCGACTTCATTTCCTTAGAGATTAATTGGAATTAACTTCCAAGAGCTACTTAGAGAGATTTCGGCTATTAAGTCTATCACGATAGGTTACTAATATTCTGTCTGTCTGTCTGTCTGTCTGTCTCTCTCTCTCTCTCTCTCTCTCTCTCTCTCTCTCTCTCTCTCTCTCTCTCTCATGAACATTTACCGCGTATTTCTATAAAGATAAAAAATCTGGTTTAGTAGAATTTTGGGTGATTATGAATAAGCCCCGTAGGTTGGGGGATTGGGGCGGGGGCGTGTGGGTAGTGCCGTCAGTGCACCTCTCGATGTGCACTGTAGGCAATGCTTGAGGTTCTTTTGCAGCGTACCTTCGGTCTAGCTGCGCTCCCTAATTTCATTTTACTGCATTTTTTTTCAAATTATCTTTCTTCCATATTAATTTCTACCTTCTCCTACCATTTGTTGCATATTGCAATTGCGAGGTTTTTCTCCCTGTTAACCTTGCAACCCTTTTTATTCTCAGTTTCTCTTTCAGTGCTGCGTGACCTCATAGGTCCAAGTTCGCGGCCTTTGGCCTAAATTCTATATTTCTTCCATTCGTCATTAAGGAGGTCATATCATCAGGAAATAATTTAAATAACAACATATGATAGAACTTGAATTTCCTGCTTACTGCTATACCAGTTTTAAGGGGAATGGGGAAGACTGAATATGCCAATTTTCTTATAATTTGCTCACATTTTATCTTATTAATTAATTTTATTATTTTTCGTTTTCTAATAATTGATCTCTTTCTGTATTTTCCTTACCGTCTGTTACTTCTTTCTAATGAACAACCATATTGTTTGGAGGCTTGAATTTCAAGTCAGTGGACTTGTTCCATATGAATAAGCATCGTTTTCTGAATATAATAATAATAATAATAAAATAATAATAATAATAATAATTAATAAGAAACAATAATATAATAATAATAATAATAATAATAATATCCTAAGGACATGTTGCTATGAAGATTTTCCCTCAATAATAACTAGAAAATTACGCTTTCGATGTAACTAATTTCCTGCTAAATCCGATGTGCTGTTCGGAAATTGCCAGCTGATTGCTTTTCATTTCTATTGATTAAAGACACCAAGTCACGAAAATCATCCAGAAGTATGAATAAGTGTAGGTCTGAAATCATAATTTTCACTTATCTATCATTATAGTCTCTGGTGCCGCGTGATGCAAAAGGTCTC
>NC_087200.1:211080735-211088235 GCF_015104395.2 Macrobrachium nipponense
TTAGGAAGGATGGAAAAAGCCCTCACAAAGAGCTGGTTTCTCTAACCAGTCCTCTCTCTCTAATACATTTTGCAATTTCAAAACACTCCGTAACACCTTTGCAACAAAACCTGAACAAAATCTGCGCTATTGAATAGGAAATAACGGGTTTATGCTTTGGTTACTAACTTTATAGTCAAATCAGCAGAACAATAATCTGACTGAGTATTTTAGGCACTTATCTATCCTCAGTGACCTTCAGACCTAAGCGGAGATTTGGAGAGGGATTAAAGGATTAACCTGTTTTTCAGGAGGATTGAAAACTTTAGGTACAATATGCTTATATGGAAAGGAAATTATTTTATAGAGTTATTAATAAATTATTACATAAATATTTACATAAAATTGTTTTATATTTCTGTAAAGATTTATTTTGAAAAAGACGTACAAAGTGCTGCTGTCTGGAAAGAGTGTATTTATTATGGTAATGCATGTATTCATAAATATGCATAAATGGTATGTAAATACTATCTATGCATAGAGGAATGTAATAATAACTAAAAAAACTGCAAGTGTCCTTATTCTTCAGATATTACATTCATCAATGCGTCATGGATACCCACATGGATACACACATACATAAAACTTGGAAAAGCAAATATTTCACGTGTTATTGTTAGGACTCCTCCACACAATAATCATGAAAGACAGAACAACTAAAGTATGAGAATAAGAACAAAGATATTTTTGACAAATCTGAAGATTTACCTGACCGCCCTCCCAAAACTGAAAAATCATAGTCTGACTATCACCTAAGTATTATCTTGTAAATGTATCTGAATTCACCAGATATAAATCCATATTTGCTCTTCATTCCACACAAACTGGGAAATTACTAAAATGATACCTGTGACCAAAACACTGCGAAAAGCGAAAGAAAAAACAAAAAAAACTGAAGGATCCCGAAATATGATATAAAGGAAATGCTGATAAAGATGGCTCCAACTTCCGGACTTTCAGTGATCTTTCTTATCTTGCCAGCAATCTTATTTGATTGCCTGGTTAGCGAGAATTATATTACGTTCAACCACAATTATTATTATTATTATTTTTTTTTTATTTTTTTTTTTTTTGCTCTATCACAGTCCTCCAATTCGACTGGGTGGTATTTATAGTGTGGGGTTCCGGGTTGCATCCATCCTCCTTAGGAGTCCATCACTTTTCTTACTATGTGTGCCGTTTCTAGGATCACACTCTTCTGCATGAGGCCTGGAGCTACTTCAGCCTCTAGTTTTTTCTAGATTCCTTTTCAGGGATCTTGGGATCGTGCCTAGTGCTCCTATGATTATGGGTACGATTTTCCACTGGCATATCCCATATCCTTCTTATTTCTATTTTCAGATCTTTGATACTTATCCATTTTTTCCTTCTCTTTCTCTTCAACTCTGGTGTCCCATGGTATTGCGACATCAATGAGTGATACTTTCTTCTTGACTTTGTCAATCAACGTCACGTCTGGTCTGTTTGCACGTATCACCCTATCCGTCCTGATACCATAGTCCAGAGGATCTTTGCCTGATCGTTTTCTATCACTCCCTCAGGTTGGTGCTTGTACCACTTATTACTGCAAGGTAGCTGATGTTTCTTGCACAGGCTCCAGTGGAGGGCTTTTGCCACTGAATCATGCCTCTTTATGTACTGGTTCTGTGCAAGTGCGGGCATTCGCTTGCTATGTGGTTTATTGTTTCATTTTTCGTATTGCACTTCCTACATATGGGAGAGATGTTATTTCCATCTATCGTTCTTTGAACATATCTGGTTCTTAGGGCCTGATCTTGTGCCGCTGTTATCATTCCTTCAGTTTCCTTCTTTAGCTCTCCCCTCTGTAGCCATTGCCATGTGTCATCGCTGGCTAGTTCTTTAGTCTGTCTCATGTATTGTCCGTGCATTGGTTTTGTTGTGCCAGTCCTCTGTTCTATCTTTCATTCTCCTGTCTCTGTATATTTCTGGGTCTTCGTCTACTTTTATTAGTCCTTCTTCCCATGCACTCTTTAACCACTCGTCTTCACTGGTTTTCAGATATTGCCCCAGAGCTCTGTTCTCGATGTTGACGCAGTCCTCTATGCTTAGTAGTCCTCTCCCTCCTTCCTTTCGTGTTATGTATATCTGTCCCGTATTTGCTCTTGGGTGTAGTGCTTTGTGTATTGTCATATGTTTCCTGGTTTTCTGATCTATGCTGCGGAGTTCTGCCTTCGTCCATTCCACTATTCCTGCGCCGTATCTGATTACTTGCACTGCCCATGTATTTATTGCTTTTATCATATTTCCGGCATTGAGTTTTGACTTGAGTATCGCCTTGAGTCTCTGCAAATATTCTTTCCTGATTATGTCCTTAATCTCTTGGTGTTTTATATCCCCTTCTTCCATTATTCCCAGGTATTTGTATCCAGTCTCATCTATGTGTTTGATGTTGCTCCCATCTGGTAGCTTTATCACTTCAGTTCTAGTTACTTTGCCTTTTTGTATGTTTGACTAAGGCGCATTTTTCTATTCCAAACTCCATCCGATGTCCCCAGATACAATCCTTACAGTCTGGATTAGGGTATCTATTTCCGTGATGCTCTTACCATACAGCTTGATGTCGTCCATGAACATCAGATGGTTGATTTCTGTTTTCCTCTTTTCTTGAGTTGATACCCGCATCCATCTTCTGTAGTACTTTTGTCATGGGAATCATGGCTACTACGAAGAGTAGTGTGGACAGCGAGCCGCCCTGGAAGATCCCTCTCCTGATAATTAACCTCTGGTAGTCGTATTCCAGAGCTTGTAAGTATTGTATTCCAGTTGCCCATTGTATTTTTGAGGAAGCTGATGGTGTTTTCCTCTGCCCCATATATTTTCAGGCATTCTATTAGCCATGTGTGTGGTATCATATCGAAGGCTTTCTTATAGTCTATCCCATGCCATGCTTAGGTTGGTTTTCATTCTCCTACTGTTCTTCATTACCATTTTGTCTATCAGGAGCTGGTCTTTTGTGCCTCTACACTTCCTTCTGCAGCCTTTCTGTTGGTGGGGGATGATGTTTGTCTCCTCTAAGTAGTTGTATAGCCTTTCCATGATGATACCTGTTAGTAACTTCCACATTATTTGATAGGCAAGTGATAGGCCTGTAGTTACTGGCTATATTTCCCTTACTCTTGTCTTTTTGTACTAAAGATGTTCTTCCTGTGGTCATCCATTTGGGTGCATGGTGATTTGAGATACAACGCTGGAGTTGTTCTGCTATTCGTGGGTGTAGGGCCTTGAAATTTTTGAGCCAGTATCCATGGACTTCATCGGGTACCTGGGGCTTTCCAGTTTGGCATTTTCTTTAGTTGGTGTCTGACTGTGTCTGTCGTGATCTTTGTTAATCTTTGTTTTATTCTCCCTGTTTTCTTCTTCCTTGACTTCCTGGAGCCATGTTGCATGTTTGTTGTGTGATACCGGATTGCTCCATATGTTTTCCCAGAGTCTCTTACTTGGTTCGGCTTCAGGAATTTCTTGGTGGTTGTCTTCCTTCCCCTCTTAGTATTTAGGGCCAGTTTTTTCGGTATGTGAATATTATATAAAATATAAACACTGAATATTCCCTTACCAGGAAAGACCGGTGCTTTCTGCCATAGTCTCTCTATCAACGTATGACAGATCCTATCAACAATTTATCAGGAGGATATTTATCATTAAAATGTGTGGAATCAAGCCTACAGTTCTGTTAGTCCTGAATTCCAAAGAATATAATCACTAGTTAATATTATATATAAGCTGTTGCTCTGATAAAAAGCAAATGCAGCATTTTAAAGTAAATATTATGATGATAGTGATAGCATGATTGCGTTGATGAAAGTGAAAATTAATGAATTTGTTGATGCGAATAAAAATCATAAGTTAACTTTGGACGTTCCTGATAATAACAGCAAATATAAACAAATTATAGGTAGAGGTAATACGGCCATTTGCAATTAACCATGTTTGAATTGACTGCAGATATGAATCTGTCATTTATTATTAATTGTTAATCTAATGATCCACTTGCATGCTTCGTAGATGCATGCGAATTGCTGTAATCTCTCTCTCTCTCTCTCTCTTTCTCTCTCTCTCTTAATACCTTCAGTGGTAACTAACAAAATGTCAGATCTACCACCTTATTATTTTCATTATCCAATGACAAAAATCATGTTTTTTTCAATGTGAAAAATATTTGGGAACCTTCTTTTACGGACAACCCTCGTATATATATATATATATATATATATATATATATATATATATATATATATTATATATATATATATATATATATAATAATATATACATTAATTCTCCTCACTACATCAACACTGTGTATCCACCGAACAAGGCAAAGGCGAGGAAGGCATTAAAAATTAACCTTAACCCAACGAGGTCGCGGCTTCGGGCTCTTTAATAATTCAATCTGAGTCAACATATGGCAGACCCTTCATGTGCCTCTGGGTAGAGCAGAGAAGAGAAGATTAAATGATTTAATGTCGGACAAACTACACCGATATCTCTAAAGGTTTAGATATGTGAGATGCTTGTTGAACAGCCCAGTCAGCAGTGACATAGGTTGAAATAGCCATATAGGCACTGTCTGGAATATACGGAAGGTTTAGTGAGTAATATAATTGTATAAGGAAATTGGTCTGTTTAGGGCAGCTGATGAATTTGTGGCAGGTAAGTGAAGACAGGAGATATCGCTGGTGTGATGGAGAATAGTACTAGGGTTGTTCTATTCTAAGTCATTGGGCGGTTTAGGTCTATTTCTTGTTAATCTTGTTTAAATTCGTACTTAATGTTAGGTTAATTCGTGCTCAAAAGTAGTACGTAAATGTCAGGATAATTGTTTTCCCAAAAGGCGTACTTAATAGTCATGTAAAAAAAAAAAACCTTGACTAGATTTGATAAAACATGAATAATAATACAACTTGGAGGTTAATTCGTGCTCCAAGCTCGTATTAAATGACAGGATAATTCGTGCTGAAAAGTCGTGTCCAAATGTCATGTTACAAAAACTTAGCTAGGGTGCATTTGATTAAAGATAAATATATGAAAAATAAATCAATAGATAAACTAATGTCAGATAAATTCGTGCTCAGAAGTCGTTCTTGAATGTCGGGCTGATTTGTGCTCAAAATCCGTATTGAAATGCCGTGTTAAAAAGAACTTGGCTAGAACACAGGTGATTAAATAAGTAAATAATAAACAAATGAATAGATAAATAGATAAACAAATGAATATTATACCTTGGACTCTTTTGTACAACACTAAGGACCTTATGTCATATTTCATATTTCATTTTCTCCTTGCAAATACTTGCAAGTACCACGGTCATAATTAGGTCTCTGACTTTCAAGGAGAAAAGCCTCCATCACTCCCCACTTCAATATTACACTTCGGAATTCGTAACTATTTTGTACCTCGTGCTCGGAAACGAAACCGTTCCTCATAAAATACTTGTTTTTGACCTCCGTTGAAGTCAAGGAATTTATAAGACTTTGTATAATGGTACTATGGTAGAACATTTTAGAGAGTGCATTTCTTTCCTTTATTTTTTCTCTGTAATGTTGATTTGATGACGGAACTCGAAGAGTTAAAATGTCTAAGGATAAAAGCATTTTAATTTCTTTTCAGTATTTAATTTATACAAAGAAACTGTAGATTATGTCTTATCTGATTCATCTTATAAAAGAGAAATAATGAAGCTAAATTTCTTGAGAAAAATTATACATATATATATATATATATATATATATATATATATATATATATATATATATATATATATATATGTATATATATATATATATATATATATATATATATATATACATATATATATATATATATATATATATATATATATATTTATATATAATATATATATATATATATAAGCGAATACCACGGGAAATGATAGCCAGGAATCCAAGCGCTTTCGTCTTTATTCAGACATCGTCAAGGGAGCTCCTTGACGATGTCTGAATAAAGACGAAAGCGCTTGGATTCCTGGCTATCATTTCCCGTGGTATTCGCTATTTATGAAGTCACGTGCATCTACTGTGATTTTTTTAAGCATATATATATATATATACATATATATATATATATATATATATATATATATATATATATATATATATATATATACATATATATATATATATATATATATATATATATATATATATATATATATATATATATATATATATAAATTTTTTACACTGTATTATTTTTGGGGGGATCAAAGATGAACATCGGTAAAAAAATCCAGTGAGTATAAAGTGTTTTAGAGAGAGAGAGAGAGAGAGAGAGAGAGAGAGAGAGAGAGAGAGAGAGAGAGAGATTTACATAATCCAGAGCCGAAGAATTCCCAACTTTGTGACCTTTCCAGTTTAACAAATGATTTTAAGAGTCAATTTAAACCTCGTTTCTCCCTCCTCCACTGATATGAAGTTATGTAATTTAGCCTTCAATTAAATGTAAACTGATTCAACAAATTAGACAATATTTTTGCAATGAATAAATAAAATATCATTTTTTACGTTTATATTAATAATGAATACAAAAATTATGCATTTACAATAAACGTTAAGTATATGGTACCACACCCTTTAGATATTTGGAACTCCTGATGAATATATTATAAGGACTTACATCTGTCTTTTATACTCCTTAAGGGGTTAGTACCATCAGTGCATCTCACATGGTGAACTGTAAGCATTTCCCAGTGGTATTTAAAGCATCCCTTCGGCCACTAACACATTTTTAATCTTTTACTTTACGTACATTCCCGCTTACTTTCTTAAGTTTTGACAACTTAAAATAAGTTATAATTCATTTCTATTGCAGGCTTTCTAAAGGTACCTTACGTATAGACATATAAACATACAATTCAACTAAGAAACAGCCGTGAAATAAGATAATAACATCCTTCCAACTTTGATGGCGGAGGTAACGATCGTCCATTAGATTTACAATGCCTCGATCTTTGTTATTTATAGCTAGTACTAATAGAGAAACGGCCGTTACTGTATAGTTACAGCCAGCTATTAGGATACGGTCTGTAATCGTGAAGATAGGATTGACTGGATGTGAGAAGTTTGCCTTAAATGGGCAGGAATTATTGCCTTCGACAAATATGTTGTAATTTATTTTATTACAGTTTTATACTCCTCAATTAATGCACAACTGCTATTTTTATCGATACTAAAAATGTTGTATATTATATCTATTTATCAAAGTAAAGCATATATATATATATATATATATATATATATATATATATATATATATATATATATATATATATATATATATATATATCTTAGATACCTTAGAAATCTTAGATACCTTAAAAGTCATAACGGAATTACTTACTAACATAAAGAAATAATAGTCTTTCTTCTCGAGAAAGAAATAGATGTTTTCTAAAGTCTAAATTTCAAAGACTTTTCTTTATGT